>NC_040040.1:28906290-29016053 GCF_003713205.1 Coffea eugenioides | reverse complement strand
GCACTATATGTATTTGTACTAATTTGATTATGGTGTCTAGTATCGCTTTAAGCTTGAACGTTTATTGCTTGAGTCCTGGCGAGAGTTAGGCAGGCGTCCCGCGGATACCCTTTGGTTCGCCTTAGGGAGAAGTGGGGGCGTCACAGTTGGTATCAGAGCATAGGCTTTAGATCTTGTAGTGTATCCTAGGCTTAAAGTTTAGGATGCCTGACTGTGGGATTAATTTGAATATTATGTGAACTAGAGGATCTATTGTATTCTACGGGTTAAAGAAATTGGTTACTTGAGAGTTTCTTACTTGGGACTTGTAGAAATAAAAATTGAGGAATTAACTGATGTTATATTGAAGGAAAATATGGGATGAGAGATTAGTAGTAAAAGATTGGACGAATTTGAATTCTTATTATACTTGTAAGTGTGGAAAGAAGTGAGGCAATTATTAGTGCTGGCTAAAGCGGATAAGAGACCGAGATTTGATGGTCAAACTCCATGTATCGTGATTGTGAACCCAGATGAAAGAGTTTCAAAGGAATAAAATGCATTTTCCTGTTCATTTGCCTCCTAGAGAATTTATGATTTGAAATTCTAAAGGAAAAATGAGGATGTACTAGTTTTATTTTCAAACGATGATTGGAAATAATATATATATGCTTTAAGGATGTGTAATTCTTCGATTTTGGTAAATATGTAAATTTTTCTTGAATTTCAATTTAAAAATTTGTGAATAACTGATGAGTTTGTTGAAATTTTGTATGTGACGGGCTGATACAAGGTTAAAATTTTCTAAACTAGATTTTCCCCCTTGATTGTATACTGGTGTATTCTCACACTTGAATTCATCTATGCTTTACAAAAATAATAATAATAATAATAATAATAAAAATATCTTGAGTTTTCGGAAGAACGGCGAACTTATGTTTTTATAATGAAAATCTTGAACTTGATAAGATTTTTGTTACTTTAAATACTCTTCTTATGTTTTAAAATTCTTGGTTTTCAAGAAGGGTGAGCCTATCTTTAGGTGTACGGATTGAGGGAACTTTGAGATATAAAATAACCGCATTCAGGAACACGCAGTTAGTGTGAATTGACTTGGTTTCCATTTGACATGTAAGTTAGCAAGTTGTACTTATTTCTTGGGTTTGAACTTGGAGCTTGAGGCTTTAACTATAAAACCATAAGACTGGTTATTTTTGGAGATGATGGTGCTCTGGTTGGTGGTTTGCTTATTAAACATTTTGAACTTCTAATGGATAACCTTTGGTTTCCGCTTGTGTTATGGTTTGATTGGATCTAATTTCGTAAAGGCATGTGATCTGATTGGAATTAGTGATATTCGGACCCTTTGGTTTAATTAAGGACTTAAGAAGGGTGGTGCACGCCGTGAGACCTTTTGTATCCCGCTTGCATATACTTCTACATTTTGTGACCCTTAATTGCCTATATACAGTATTTGACATATTGGGCTTGTTTTGTGACTTCTTAACTCATACTATAACTTTCGATACATGTAAAGAATCATGTCTTGATTCTAAGTATTTTTGCAACTTGTATATGCATTAAGTTCTTTTATGATTAATTATTCCTTTTCTTGCGCTTATAGACTCCTATTAAGTATGGTAACAGGAATAGGAGAAATGGGTCGTGGCCGAGGCCTTAGACAACCTTGTACTCGTGAGAAAAATTGATGGATAGTCTTATATAATTTAATAAGATGTTAGTACTGAATATGAATCAAGAATAAACCAGAAGATTAGATCTACTAGTGTATAATGGATTAACCTAGTTGGGAACTTAGTGAGATTTTCCTGTGTGAAATTTTAATAGCTGCTTTATACGTATATTATGATTGGTCCTGTGGCCATATTTCAACTTTTGTGAAAGTTTGAACTCCAAAAGTATTTCGTGGGTTTGGTGAGATGACTTGAACTCATTACCAATTTGTTCTACTTGAACAAAAGCGCTTTCAATTTTACTTGACTAATACTATACCCAGATTTACTTGTTTTACTTTTCACAAAATTTATATATATATATATATGTATACACATTTTGAACTCGTTTGAGACTCGAAATCAGATAGAGTTCAAGTTCGAATCTTTCTTAGGAACATGAATGCCTATTTGTTATGAATCAGAGATTAGAAATGATCGGATTTTATGTACCAGTAGAATTAACTCTTGGTTGGATAAAATGGTGGTAAAGGTATTGGATCACAGGTTATGCGAATATGAACCTACATGTTTACCTATCTTTCTTAAAGGTATTTTCTAAAATATACGCCTTACTCGAACATAGATTTAACTCGAAACTTTGAGGAAAAGTGTTGGAACACCCTCCATGTATATGTTATGATTATTACGTATATGTTTTTTAAAAAAAATCATGCATTAAGTTGCATGATTAATATTCTTAAATCTATTTGAGAGATTTTAAATATGCATTGATGATTGTGGTTAAGCATTATTTGAAATCTCTTACTAAGAAAATTTAGTTTTGGGTCGTGAAGAAAATTTGTATCTTTAACTCTAATTTTGAAAATTTTGAATCGCATTTTGCCACAGATACCTTCAAAATACATCAAAAGTCTTGACCTTATCTTGTAAGTCATGATTGGTTTGATTTAGACAAAATTTTGAGGAAAGGGATTTTGGTCCTGCTAGTGCGTAACAGTTTTTTTTTGTTAGGATTTGGAACTTGTTTCATATGGCGTGTAATTTATGGTTTCACTACACACGTGAGTAAGACCTTAGAATGGAAGTACATATCATTATATCAAGAGGTATTACTTTAGCCGTGTGTGTGGATTTTCTTAAGTATCATTCGAGGAGAGGGAAGAGTAAATATACCTGGATGACTTAGATGCGTGAGAATTTACAGGTTGTGGATAGTTGAGCTTCAAATTCTGATTTGCTACTTATTTAGATGCTTGAGCTGTTGATAGGCTAACAGTCAGGATTAAGAAAATGGATGAATGAAAAGTTTGGAAGAGATGCGTATAGAAATAGAAGTTCTTCACAAGGAGTTGGAATTCCAAACTAAATTGGCTGAATTTTGGGAAGAAAAAAAAAGTCGAGAACTTAGGGTTGAAGATGGGATCCAATGTTTGATCGCCAATTTAAGATATTAAAAGTTGTGAGATTTGGGTGAGTGAAAGGAAAAAATTTGATGGCTTGAATGAGCCTAACGATTAAGGACCGGATGTTATATTTGTAATGGACGCTTGAGGCTATATATACATAGATTATTGAGATTTGAACGATGAGACTATTAAGAACAAATACTCCATAGCCTCACATAAACGAGAATTATAATCAAGGGTCAGGAGCCGCGAATAAGGGATTTAAAGTAGAGTTACTACCAACCGGGAATCCTAGAAACTGATGTGCTTAAAGCCACTTCCAATTCAAGATGGGGATGCTTGAATTTTCAGTTATGCCAATTGGGTTGACTAAGGTATTAGCAGCAATTATTGCATTAATGCATCAAGATTTTAAATCGTAATAGGATTAATCTGTGATGGCATTTATTGATGATGTATTGACATACCCTAAAGGTTTAGAAGATCATGAAAAAAAAAATACCTGATGGTAGTTTTACAAACCCCGAGAGAACGCTAACTTTTGTTATGTTCAATAAATGTGAGTTCGATGGGAAGAAATAGCCTTTCTAAGTTATATAATATCTAAGGAAGAGATTGTTGTTAACTCAGCTTAAGTGGAAGTTGTTTAAGAGGAAATGACTAGAAAATCCTACAGAAATTTGGAGTTCTTAGAGGTAGTCGAATATTACCTTGGTTTGATCAGGGACTTCTAAGGATACGAGACTTGACAAGTTATTTGAGATTCTAAATGTGAGGAAGAATTTGAAGGTGAAAATCGTTTAATCAGTGCACTTGTGTTGGCTTTACCGAGCGGATGAGGTGATTTTTTGATTTATATAGATGGTTCAAAGGATGGTTTAGAATGTATATTAATAATATATGATGAGGTGATTGTATATGCCTTCTGAAAGTTAAAATCTCCCGGAAGAAAGTAATCAACTCATGATTTGGAGTGAGTTGGAAAACGTAAGTCAATGATTGATCTGATAGGCTTAACCATGAAGGGAATGATATTGTTCTAAGTATGAATTTCGAGAACGAAATTCCTTTCAAGGAGGGGAGGATGTGAGGACCCGAAAATTTTCTTATTTTTATAGAATATTACTGGAATATTTAAATGATTATTCACTCATTTTCTCCGAATTATTTATTTCGACCGTTTTAAATCCATTTATATGGAACGATGCCTCTTTATATTTTTAAAGCGTTTTGTTGGAAAATTCGCTTTTCGAAAATTTATTTAGTCCGGAACGACGGGTGCACGTTTTTCTAGGTTATACTTGAATCGGGAGTGTATTAATATTGGAGAATTAAGAACGATCAATAATAGACTAAGAAAGGTTAATTGAGGAATTAATACTCAATTCATGTGAGGACTCGTAAAAGTATTATTTTTAAACCCCTAATTTTGGCTCAATTAATTATCTATTTGGATTTTTGCCCCGAATATTATTTTCTATCCTTATTAGACCTAAGTACATGGTTTTATAGTTTCGTTATATTTTTAAAGTATCTCGTTTCAAAAATTATTTTCTTAGAAGCTTGTTTAGTGAAAAAGTGAACGTGTCTGAAAACTTTAGCCAATTGAGAGTACAATAAGCTCGAAAAATTGGAGACATGTACAATGGTTTTAAAATAGGTAAATTTAGGTTTAAATACTCAAGTGATAGTTGGTGGTACGATCGTTACAAGAATTTCTCGAAGGTTTCATTTTATCGCGCCTAAATTGGAAATACGTGTTTTTACGCGCGCACTTAATTGAGGGACTTTGGACCATTATTTTGGGACAATTAAGAATGAATAATATTTATATGAATGTAAGTGCCTTAGAAGTTTAGTGCACTAGTGCAACAAACTTAAGAGAAATCGAGTACAAAACGCACGCATATGCGCACTATTTGCGGTTGACTTTTGCGCACCTAAACTATTAGACGTTAAGCTTTCTTTGTACGCCAAAGGGTCAGACCAAACATCTCATTTCTCCAAGCTTCGATGGCCGGCTAGCAAACTGCAAAGGAACAACCGAAGCTCCTCAACATTTTCCTCTAAAAATCTTACTCAAATCACCACCAAATCTTCTCAAATTTTAACACTACTTAGCCTAAGACTTGGAGTTCATATCTAGCTAAAAGGGGGAGTTTTTCACGGCTCACTTAGGAGCAAGGAAGGGCCGAAATTTCAGACTTGTTCATCAACTAGAGTAAGTCATGATCAAGCTGTCTAATTTCAATTTTTGGAAGTTCTAGTATACCTTTTAGCTCTTAATTTATATGAGTTGTTGTTGTTGTTGAAAAAAATGGAAGGTGGGCTCTATGAACTCCCACCTCTGTCTTGATGGCTGATATGGTGATTGATGCTATTTATAATGTTGGTTTAGTGTTTGAAATGGTGGATTAATGGAGTATAATTAGTAGAAACCTCAAGGAACTCATGGGATAGAAAAATTTCGATTCTGCCCCTCCCTTATTCGGTTATTTTAAGGCCAATTTTTGATGATTTAATGGCTTGAATATGATGTTTATGTGTTGTATTAGTTGTGTAAAAATTTTCATTGGAAAATATTAAGATTTGGTTGGACAAATGAATTTCTTTGTGAAACTAGTCTAGCTGGAAAACTGTTCCCGTGTAGTTCTGTCCAGCGATAGTGTTTCGGCTGTAACTTTGTCCTCCGACGTCGAAATCGAGTACCGTTGGTGGCATTTGAAACTAGACATCCACACCTTTCCAACGGTATAAAATGCACATTTTGGTTCCAAGTATGTGAGTCAAACCAATCGTTTTAAGAAGGCTGCCCTGTTTCTCTGTTCTGCTGGAATGATTTGATGATGCTGCAACTTTAGGCTTAATTTCGTGCCAGTTGCATGCTGAAACTTAAAACGCTTTCTTCTGTGAAATTATAGCCCTATGAATGTATTTTCCAACACTATCAACCATGCTCAATTCTGAGTTAGATTGAGTGAGTCATGATCAAAATACGATGACTGCCTTGTTCTTGAAAACCCTTGGATTTGGACAGATTTGATGTGAGATATGTTGTGGTCTTACTAAATGAATTTCTTGGTGCTAAACACCTACTAAATGTACCATGTATGTTCCTTAGACCTTTCTTGCACAAATGAACCATGTTTGGAGGTTTTCCTTAGCCAAATGTTTGGAAACCGAGAGAAAGGGAGCTAAAGGCAATTTTGCCTTAGTAATTTCAAAACTTTGGTTGATTGGTTAACCACCTTCCCGAAGGTATTTTTCCACGAAATTTGATAGAGAGATACCCTTCATATAGGAGTACTATACTGCAAAAAATTGGTACCAATCCAAGTCCGTTTCGACACTTAACTAAAGGTCCAAAGTCGGAAACCCAAATATGGAAATTGTTCAACAGTCTTGAATTTTCCATAATTTTGAGCCACCATATCTTGGTGCTCGAAACTTCAAGTCTCGAGCCGCTTGTTCTGTCCTAAACCTTACTTGCACCTCTAATTGAGTTACAAATTTCAAGGGTTGGTTTGCAACGAGTGAATTCTGCCGAATTTCCAAAGTTAGCGAAAAACCAACCCTGACTCAATCCTGGGTGATCTGGAACAGCAACTTTAAACTCATTTTTGAATACCTTTCACTTAGATTCGTGGAAAAGTGTATTCTAAGAACTTTTAGTACTTTCCGAGAGGTTTCTAACGATATAAAGTTTTCCAATTTTAGACTTGTATCGAGTGAGATACGATTTTTTTAAGATCCATAACAAAACCGAAATTTTCCAACTTTCAAGGAAATAGAGTTTTCCAAGAACTCTTTATTCTTTTGACATTATGCAAACGTTTTAACCTCGATTTCCAAGATAAAAATCCAAATGCTCCTGTACTTTATGAAACTCCACTCGAATCTCGATTTACAAGTAATTAAGGTTTCTTTTCACGAAATTTCCTAGATTGTTATAGTGCACGAATTATTTCTCGATAATTGGGTTGTGTGAATAATAATTCATTATTATTTGCTCAGGCGCACACGAGGACCTTCAAGAGGATCCTACGGTGGACGCTTGAACTTTCCTTAACCCTACTTGCACTTAATACTCGGTGAGTGTCAAGTGTTTGACTACTTGAACTCTATGGACTTGATTACATGCTTAGCCTACTTGGTTTTGAAAATGGAGTCGAGTGTGTACTTTATCGCACTCGTTTTCATTTGAAACAAATGACTCATGCTTAACATGATTTGCCTGGTTTACATGACCTAAAATACATGCTTAAACCTGTCAAATGTTTGAATACATGACATGGTATGCTATGATTGCATACGTCGTTGGAGTGAATCTCCTCGACACTTACATGATACATGAGGGATTCCCAAACTCATAGGCCGACCTTGGAACTCGAGCCGGCATGGGCTTGGTCGGGAATCTCGGTGAGCCATGAGATTCACATGATAAGCTTGATCTATTGGAGAGATTTTGCTTGGCATACTCGTGGAGTATAGCCTTTTAGATGTCGTGCGGGCCCGAAGCGGTGTATGGTGGACGGATGAGAAGTAAGTGGAGATCTACGGTTTGGAAATATCAACCCGGTTGACGGAGAGTCATTGCAGGAAGATATACGAATGAACTGGCAAAACAAGTGGAACTTAGCTCCTGAGAGCTACCATATCCTTGAACTGTTTCTGTTTACATTTTTGTTGGTATTATTAATTACTTGCAAGCTATCACTTGAATTGTTATTTGGGCTTGTTACCTGAACTATGTGCTTGCATGTGTGTTCTTGGCCTCACGAGCGTTTTCCTCACCCTGTAGATTTGTTTTCCTTAACAGGACTGGAATGGAGTAAACGCGGAGAAATCTCCTTTTGGATATATTTTGTTTTAGGGTTTCAAGTGTATTTTGGCTTGACCCCTTTATGATTGTACTTTTGGAAGTTTAATGTATCATTCGGATATATGTGATGTATATTTTGGAATTTAATTTGTATTATGAACACCCGACATGCGGGTTGGATAATGGATGGATATTGTTAAGCATGAACGCTTCCGCACTATATTTATTTGTACTAATTTGATTGTGGTATCTAGTATCGCTTTAAGCTTGAACGTTTATTACTTGAGTCCTGGCGAGAGTTAGGCAGGCGTCCCGCGGATACCCTTTGGTGCGCCTTAGGGAGAAGTGGGGGCGTCACACCACTCCACTGACCTCCTCCGACTGTGCCCTCAAAGTGTCAACCGCCTTACCTAGACGACGACGCTCGTCATCTATAGCCATAACAATCTCGTCAGGATATTCATAGGTATGTCGACACTCACACGATCGATTCATCCGACCGAAGGGAGAATACAAAATATAGGGTTCCCCGACCCTCCTTTGATATCTAAGTACTCGTCGACGCACCACCTGATTCACCGGTCCACCTACACTCTTAGATCTTCCTCCGGTACCACTAGATCCACCGGTATCGCTAGGTCCACCAGTATTGCTAGGTCTACCAGCCTCCATACCTACACAACAAAATATTACTTAATCAGTCCTCCGGCATTTCATCTTAATAGATACGATAAAACTTAAAGATAATCAAATACTTATATGTCCTATAACACATTTTCCAACAGCCCAAGTCCTCTAATCTTGGCACTCTGATACCACCTGTGACGACCCTACCGTATCCAGAGGCGTACTAAAGGGTTTAGCGGATTATCTGCCTAACTTGCGTCAGGACTCGATACTTAAAACGAGAAAATAGACTTCACGCACAAGAGAGTTCCACTTACACTATTACATCTTCAAAAGTTGTATAAACTATTACAACAAGCCATACACACCACTAGTACCAGAAAGTAAATTCTAGAAAAGTTACTAACTATAACCACCACAACAAATATATATATCTTACCAGTCAACTTATAACAAGTACTAGGGCAAAATATAACTATTCTATAAACCAAAAGTCACTTATACTATACACCTTCTCGAGCGATCCCCGCGTCGGCCCCTGCTAAGGAAAACGAATGGAATGTGGTAAGTTATATGCTTAGTGAATAATCGAGGCAAAAACGTAAAATTTCATCCAAATAAACATGTGAACCAAGATATTTCACATTAATAAACAGAAATGTAACATCACAATGGTAGAATACAAGTGGTTTCAAAACCAGTTCAATTCCTCGAGTTTGTCCACTTGTTGACACTCTGTCAACTAAAATACTCATAGTCCGTAGACTCCACTTACTTTTCCGGTTCACCTTATCAACCCCCGCTGGCCAGTCAACAGCACACAGCAATTCGAGCAAAACAACATCACTTTGCTTTAACAAAGAACAAAATCTCAAGGTTAGCATAGAACTAATTTCGACCAAATCTCGACCGGCTCGAATAGTCCGTCTACCCTTGGAACAGGGTTGGAACCAAGGTCTGAGATATCCAATCTCTCAACAAAGGATACCTCTCAACAAAGTACTCATCAAAATACTCAAGGCACGTAATAACCCCAACGACACACAGCACAAGGGGTGATGCTCAACACAAGACATGTATTCTCACATATGAAATCAAGAACAGAGAATGGGCTTAGGTCGAGTGAGATAAAGTACACTCTCGCCTAAGCACCCATTTAACATATACAAAGTACTTTGACAATTTATCATATAAACAAACCCAATTATTCACCCAAAATAACTAGCATGCAAATCAAGATAATTTATACGGGTCCACCGACTCCGTTCGAGTCGTCACTGCCTATGATAAAAGATTAAATTTAACTATTAGTCAAACAACCATCATAATGGAAATAAGGCCTAAAACAGCAAAAACGGTCAAGAAATGGCGGAAATGAAAACGGTGGGCATGATGGAAAACGGTATGAAAATGAGTTGCACGGTTTCGACCATAACTAGAGATGTGGTTATCGAATCAAGGTGTATTAAGTAGCATTACGAAACTAAGACAAAGGGTTACAACTTTCATGAAGACAAGTCAACCCAGTTCACAGTTGATCTAGGTCAAATTTGCAGATTACAGAACCAGAATTTCATTGTCAGTCTGGTTGTCAGCACTGGATTCAAATGGCAATAACTCGGGCTAAAAAATTCCAATTGAAACGTTTTCAGGTGCGTTGGAAAACTGAAATATAGAAATAAAATTTTTTGTTTTGACCAAAAGCTGATTTGATACGGATCAAAGTGAAAAACGAAGCCAAAACTGTGAAATCTCAAAACTGCCCGCGAATTAGGGCATTTGGCAGTCAGGGATATTTTAGTTATTTCACATGATACAGTGCTTCGATTGAGCTGAAATTTTACAGAAAGCTATATAACTCCATTCCCTACAACTTTTATGTTTTGACCTAAGCCTGATTCGGCCTCTAACATGGACGAATTAAACAGGTCAGAAACAGGACAGATTGGTCTTAAATTTCTGGAATTTAATGATTCAATGCTTAAAATTCAGATTTATCTCTTGAATCAATACCCCAAGTCCCTATCCAAACTTATCAACATCATATACTAGATAAAAACAAGAGTCACAACTGGAAATATCAAACCCTAACTAAATATTCCACCGTATCATGTAAACTCACTAATTAACTGTCATAAGCCAAGAATATAAGTTTCTATCCAAATTTAAACAATATTAAGGAAGAGGAAAATGATAGTCAGCCATGATACCTTCCAAAGGTCCCTTGTAAGTGAGAAATACACCACTTTCTTCCCAAATTTTCAGCACCCCAAGGTTTCCAAGCACCAAAAGAAGAGGTTAATCGGTTTAGTTCGGTTGCTTGCACTCAAACAAGGATGGATTCAAGGTGAAGTTGCTAGCTTTCCTTCCTCTCTTTTCTCTCTTCAACTCACGGCCAACTAAGGGAAAAATGAAGAAGAAATAAGGCCAATTTGAAGATAAGAAGGTAGGAATTTGTTTGGAAGTTTAACGAGTGTCACACTTTGATTGGAGGTCAATTTTTTCTTTTCTCTCTTTTCTTTGGTCAAAGATTGTGGCTGGTTTAAGGGATAATTTAGGGTTAATTAGCTGAAATAAAAATAAGGGTATTAAGGTAATAAAGTAGTGTTCAAGTGATGCACTCAATCGGTAACGAACGGTACACATCGGTTCAACCCGTTTTTCCTTATTTCGCACGTATTAGGGTTTAAACTTATGATCCACTCACTTATTATTATCACTTCTAATCACACACTTTCTCTTATTTAAAACTCACTCTTAACTACCAAATTTAGTACACACACCTCACCAAGTGATCACACGGCCAAAAAACGCAAAAACCCTAATATACCCGAACTACAAAACTAAGGGTAAAACTCTTAAATCTCTTATTCATTATAACTATTGAGAGAGTAAATGCGTAGTAAAGCTATCCTAACGTAATGGATTCCAACTAAAAGGAAATTTGTAAGAAAAAATGAGGGATTTTACAACTCCATAGATCACCAATTTAATGTAATCCAACAATTCATCAAACTTAATTACACCTCACGAGCCTACTAACCATCCACCTATTATAATTACTTATCATAAAGCATGCATTGTCATACATAAACTCAATTAAACAACATTTTTTTGTCACAAGTAAAACTAGGGTTTTTGATTAAAATTTTAAGGTTTCTAGTCTTTTAAAACAAAACAAGGTTTTAGAACAAAACAAAATAAATAAACCTTAATATCCTCTTTGAAAATAATATCCTAAATTCGGTGCATCACAATAATCACAATTAATGGCCGATTAATCATGATTAGAAAAGCAAAAGTGATAAATAATTTATTCAAAATAATATCATCAAATAACCAAGTAAACATCACAAACAAGACAAGCAAGTTCATCCATACACTAGGTATAAACTTTAACTAAACATGAAGAAAATGAAACAAAGATCCATACTTATATTATAACTAAATATAAGATGCAATACAAGAAATAAAGTGATAGGAGAAATGTCACCCATGTTACTTGAGCCCCATGCTTTCCATCTTCATCCTCAACTTCATCTAAGTTTAGTTACAAATACAAGAAGAATAAACTACACTAACTCTAACTATACTATACTATACTAATGAACTAAGAAAAACTAGTGAAAGGTACATTTTTGTGGAGTTTCTCTAACCTTCCAAGTTTTTTAAAATGGTTTTCAAAGGCTACTATTTATAGAGGATTCAAGAGCCAAAATGAATTGTTTCTAGTTGGCATTTTTTACTCTTGAAACTCTCAAAGATTGCTTCTCAAATTTTCCATATTCATCTGATCATTTCCAGCCGGAATCTTTGCAGAAAAAGTGGTCAAAAAAGTTGTATGAAAAGAGTAGAAGTTGCAGAGCAAGTTGCAGCTCAAATCCACTAAAACGCGGGTAGAAAATGCGGCCTGTACCCGCGTTTTGACCCCCCATTTTATTCTTTGCAGGTTTGCACTTTTCTGGGCAGAATTCATCCTTGCTTCACTTTTGATCCAACTTCAATTGATATTTTCTCGATGGTAGAGGCTGAACTAGCTCTTGTGTAAAATATGAAAGTTGTAGCCCTTCGAGTAGCTTTCCAATGCATAAAAAATCATTCAATTTGGAGCTCTGTGAACCGAGAAATGACCAAAATACCCTTGACTGGTTAGAACCTTGTTTCAGCTTTCGACCATGAACATGCACTTCTGTATTTCGATTTTTTGACAATGAAAATGACTGAACTGGATTTTGATGTCTTCATACCAAATGTAGAACTATCTCTTAGTTTCAAAATGATTTAAGAATCACCTCAATCCAATGTCTGAGCTTCAAGATATTGCCAAAATACTATAAGGTGTCAAAAATGTCTTCACTTGCATACCAAATGTAGATCTATCTCTTAACTTCAAAATGGTTGAAAAATCACCTCAATCCAATGCCTGAGTTTCAAGATATTGCCGAATACTACAAGGTGTCAAAACTGTTTTCACTTGCATTTCTTCCTTTGAATATTTTACACTTCATGTCTTCTTTAAACCTCTTCAAATCATCAATAATCATACAAAAATGTTCTCAATTCACTCCCTTTGATGATTGCATTATTAAACCTACAAAATATGAAGTTTTCACCATTAAAATCCAAAAAAATGCAATTTTTATCACTTCAAAATATATATTTTCACTAAAATCCTAGTTAATTAGCTATAAAACTAAATAAAACACACCAAAACTAATCAATAAAACACACTAAAAACACGTAAAATATATACTTATCAAACTCTCCCACACTTGAACTATTGCTTGTCCTCCAGCAATAAGAAACACAAACCAACAATGATCCAAAATTTTGAAAATAAACATATGTGCACCATTCAACTTCATTTTCTCAAAACAAGGTAAATAACCATTATGCAGTTATTTAACTAAACTCAAGTACTCATAATATTAAGTATAGAAGAGCCAATTATACCTCCATTTTAACAAGTTCAAATCAATTTCTCATCCTTACCCAATTTCACAAGTAAGTAACACATATGGTCAATAAAAATGCTATCTAAAACAAGGTAAATAACCATTATGCAATCACTCAACTAAACTCAAGTACTCATAATATCAAGTATAGAAGAGCCAATTATACCTCATTTTAACAAGTTCAACTCAATTTCTCATCCTTACCCAATTTTACAAGTAAGTAACTCATATGGTCAATAAAAATGCTATCTAATCCCATGATTATCTGCTTATTCAACTTAAAGAGGGATTTATTCATATAATATAGCTAAATATTACTCAAGTTGTGAAAGTGCCTTTTGACGCGAAGATCGACATTTTTAGATGAAGATCGCCGGTTACTCAACACTTCACAGACTCAAGTTGCCTTGCATACTGGTAAGAGTATATTTTATGTGTTTTTAGTGTGTTTTATTTAGTTTTATAGCTAATTAACTTGGATTCTAGTGAAAATATGCATTTTGTTGTTTAAGTGGTAAAAATTGCATTTCTATGGATTTTTGTGGTAAAAACTTCATGTTTTTGTAGGTTTAATGATTCAATCATCAATTAGAGTGAATTGAGAAGATAATTGGATGATTATTGATGATTTGAAGTGATTCAATGGAGACATGAGGTGCAAAACATTCAAAGGAAGAAATGCAAGTGAAGATAGTTTTGACACCTCATGGTATTTTGGCTATACCATGAATTACAAGTATCAGATTGAGGTGATTCTTATACCATTTTTGAAGCTAAGATATAAATCTATATTTAACATCAAAGTCCAGTTCAATCGTTTTCATTGTCAAAAAGTCGAAATACAGAAATACATGTTCATGGTTGAAAGCTGAAATAAAGCTCTGACCAGTTGAGGGTATTTTGGTCATTTCTCAGTCCACAGAACTCCAAATTGGATGATTCTTGATGCTTTGGAAAACTAACTCAAAGGACTACAACTTTAATGCTTTACACAAGAGCTATTTCAGCCTCTAATATTGAGAAACTATCAGTTGAAGTTGGACAAAAAACAGAGCAAGGATAAATTCTGCCTAGAAAAGTGCAAACATGCAAAGAGTAAAACGAGGGCACAGGCCACGTTTTCTACCCACATTTTAGTGGATTTCGGCTGCAACTAACTCTCAACTTGTGCTCTTTTCACACAACCTTTTTGATCACTTTTTCTGCAAAGATTTCGGCTGGAAATGATCAGATGAACATGAAAACTTTGAGAAGCAATCTTTGAGAACTTCAAGAGTCAAAAATGACAACCAGAAACAACTCCTTTGGCTCTTGAATCTCTCTATAAATAGAGGCCTTTGAAGAACATTTTAAAAACTTTGGAAGGCTAGAGAAACTCACAAAAAATGTAGTATTTACTAGAATTTTCTTAGTTCATTAGTTAGAATAGTATAATATAGGTAGTGTAGTTTATCCATTATGTATTTGTAGTTAGATTTGGATGAAGATTGAGGAATAAAGATGAAGAGTTTGAAGCTCATGTGACAAGGTGGCTTCTCTCCTATCACTTTCTCTTTTGTATTTGAATTCATATTTAGCTATAATACAAGTTTCGCTTTGTGTTTCTATTATGATTAGTTAAAGTTTATGCCTAGAGTATGGATGAACTTTCTATATCTAGTTTGTGATGTTTATTTGGTTATTTGATGATATTATTTTGAGTAAGTTATTTATCACTTTTGCTTATCTAATTATGATTAGCCGGCCATTAATTGTGATAATTTTCCTTTTTTGTTGTAGTGATTTATGTCTCTTGGGTTGCTGAAAGTTTGGGTGTTGAAAGTTTTCAGTGGCAGATGGTGGTGTTTGGCAATAGTGGTAGCAATGGCTGACGAAGTGGTAGTGGCAATGGCGCCAGTAGCGACGAAAGGGAAAAAATAGAGAAGAAAAGAGTGAAAAAAAGAGAAAAAAAAAGCAATATCACGAAAGGAGTTTGTAGTTTGCTTTTTGGTTTGCTGCACAGGCAGTTGAGGAGAAGGGGAAAAGAAGAGAAGAAAAAAAGCAAAAAAGCAAAAAAAAAAAAGAAAAAAAGAGGAAAAATGTTTGTTGCAAAGACGGTTGGGGAGAAAGCCAAAAAAAGAGAAGAGAAGAAGCAAAAAAAAAGAGAGAGGGAAAACTTTTAAAAAATAAAATGTAGAATTACCCAATTATTTGTCATGCAATGCTACCACACTCACTCGTCGCTTGTAACTCACTTCTGTTAAATTGGATGATTTCCATCTATTTTCCAAAGAAGTCCAAAGTATAAGGAGGTTATGTGGATGTTTTTAAACAATGAGGGAGTTTTGTATGAAATAGACAAACCATAGGGGGCTTCAATGTATTTTACCCTTATAACTACAATGTGTTTCTATTTTTATTTGCAATTATTGGTGATGGTATTCCTTCAGGGATAAAATTTGATTGATTTTGAATTCTATGCAGATGGAGTATATTAGGTGATGGTATTATTGGTGATGGTATTCCTACAGGGATAAAATTTGATTGATTTTGAATTCTATGCAGATGGAGTATATTAGGTGATGGTATTATTGCTGATGACTTGTATTAGAAAGGTGAAAATCATGAAATTGGGTTTAGAGATATTGATGAATATAGTGTTGCTAGGTGTTTAAGTAAAATTTGACTGCATTTTAGTTAATTCAATGATTTGCTTTGGAGTTTTTAGGTAAAAGAGGAACTTTGAAACAAATGTGAGTGTTTACTTAATGATAATTTAGATGTTGATGGGTAGACACTAGTAAAAGCAAGCAATGATGAATGAAATCGAGATACTAAACCATTTTTATCCTTTTTATTTTTGTTGTGAATTATAACCTAGGGGTCTTCTATGGTTTTTGAGAAAAATCCTAGTCTTTTGGGCCTATATATATTACTTAAATAGTGAAAATAAGAGAGGTAA
The DNA here is from genome assembly GCF_003713205.1 of Coffea eugenioides. Classification (NCBI taxonomy): domain Eukaryota; kingdom Viridiplantae; phylum Streptophyta; class Magnoliopsida; order Gentianales; family Rubiaceae; genus Coffea; species Coffea eugenioides. The sequence continues at coordinate 28,999,626 of NC_040040.1, read as the reverse complement.
GTGTAATTTCTAGAGTTTGAGGGGAGTTTCCTGCAATTGTTGAAAAGCCTCAGGGCCGGTATGTTGAATATTTGACTGATTGGAGAATGGCCGCAACGCCGTGGACAAAACTGTTAAAGTTGTAAAACTCTTTCGCATGGGTCTCATTTTATAAGTACTTTTGCAAGATTTTTTGTTATATAATCAGCTTGAATAATATTTGATTGATTGATTAGGTTTGAAAGGATTCTTCTTAGAGGGCTTTATAAGAAATTGGCAGCAGCTGGTGATTGTGGTGGTAGCTATAGGCGTGGCTAAAGAACATATTAGCCTTCTTACGCAATGGATTGTTGGAAGTGTGAGACCAAGTATAGGAGGTGATATGCATATATATTGCTAAATTAAAAAATGCATAAAAGTGCATAGACTAGTAAGTAGATGAAGGAGTTGCAGGTAGGTAAAGAGGGAGGACGAGATCAAAAATAATTTATCTAATGACATTGAACATATTTAAATTCATTATTCTTGTGAAGACAATATTTTTCTTGCAGTTTTGATAGCAACTCATTGCTAATCAGAAGAATTTAAAAATCACACTATTTCCTATTGGCTTCTAAAAACCGATTAATCTGCAACTTACAGAAAATGAAGTCTAAATACATGCCGCTTCGTCCTAAATTTGCACTATTTACAAAATTTTTGTATCCATGGTAGAAGTTATTGAATATGTGCCACAAAATTACAATATAAAAAGTGTTAATTTAGGATGGAGACGTGTCAATCTAACGTCTTTGTCAGTAAAATCCCAAGAACTTGCAAATTCTAGGCATTTTACAAGAAAACAATATATATTAAAAATCCCATGAACTTACAAATCCTGTACCTGATTCACCTGCAAAGAGCAATGACCGAGTGAATTATCAAAAATTACACTAAAGTCAAGGCTCTATGGGGTGGAGTTATGAATAGAAAATTAACTGTACTAATTCCTTCCATTCACGTAATATTCTATTAAAAATTAAAGATCATAGATGAAACGCAAATTTTTACCTCTATAATGCAGGTATTCGACAAGAATCTCACGAGCTAGTGACATGTTTTTGGTCATTCCAATGAATTAGGTCATACTTGTTTCATTTAGCATGAAAATTAGATGGAATAACCAATATATGCAATCTCAGAAGTCGAGTGATTACTTTAAATGACCGAAAACAGTCTCGTTTTAGTGCCTAATATATTATATGTCATAAACTTGAACCCTTATTAGCTTAAAAAGATCTGTTAGTATAAGAAATATAAATTATACGGATAGCTTAATGGCTAAACATCATCAATCATTGCCTTATCCTTTATTAGTTCCCCTGCAGTTGGTGTCGTGCGGTTGTCCCGAGTCCTAACAATATTCTTTGTCTGATAGAAGATACAACACTTTGGGGTCCAATCACAAGGCAACTTTTGGAGATTGTAACTGGTTCGTCTCTCTGTATGGTAGTGCCCTTGTAATCCTACTATAAAAACGAAAGTAAGTAAAAGATGATGCAGTTGATTAGGAGAATAAAATGGGAACTATGACAATGGAAATGTGGATGGCTTTAATGGTTGGAATTTTACCAATAGTGGGAGTGATCTTATGGTTTTGGAATGACATCTGGTTTGCTATTCCCGTTAGGCTTCGGGGCATTGCCGATGGCACAGAGCTTCCAGCTGGTTACATGGGCATTCCGTTCTTGGGAGAAATGTGCACGTTTCTCTGGTACTTCTAGTTCCTAAAATGTCCTGATGAATTCATTGATTCCAAGGCAAAAAAATAAGATTTTCCTTCTCCTTATCTTCATCAAACTTGATAGCTAACTTGACAAACTTTTTCTCGATTCCCATTTCTCCTCGTTTCTACCAAATACATAACACTTATTGATCCCCTTCAAAAGTGTCCCGTGATCACCCATTAGACAAATTTACACATTTGTTGCCAATGTTTTTTCACTTATTAACATTATTAACACTATGCTCTTCAGAGAATGGGAGGGGGATGCCGTCAGATTTTTTGTTTTTTTACTCATTTTGTTACAAGGACCCGAATTTAATTGACTATGCTAGTAATTTTTTTTTTTTTTGGGTTAAATCAACGCTAAAGTAGAAACAGTCTCAAAATGGAAATAACTTTGACTGGCCTCGATGAAGCTGTAATTAACAGAATTTCGTTTTGAAAAATGTGATTATTATCAGGTATGGCGATGCAGGAATGTTCAGAACTCGCCTCTTTGGTGCACCGTCCATGCTTGCTTCCCATCACTGAACAAACTTGTTTCGCAATCACCTGCTCTATTCAGCCAACAATGGCCTTTTGCTGAACTTTTAGGCACTGATTCCATTATTGGATCTCAGGGCGCAGAACATGCTAGACTCAAAAAATTTGTCGTAAAAGCCATCAATAAGCCTGATGCTCCCCACAGGGTGGCCCTTATGGTCCAGCCCCGCATCATTAGTGTCCTCCGATCCTGGGCACAAAGGTTCAGAATTGTAGCATATGAAGAAGCAAAGAAGGTAACTTATGCATTGACCTTGTTACCTGTATTGTTTGACTTATCAAATCCCGGCAGATCAAACCCCCTGCTAAGATATAAAGAATTAATAAGAATTGAATATAAATATAGAACGTTTAAAGAATTTATTTTGCATGCCCAATTTCTTGAAAACTGCAAATATTATTTTTTTTAATAGTGTAAGTTGGAGGATTCGAATTCGAGACTATTTACTTACACTTTATCTCTCCGAACCACTCAATACATCCCTCCCTCCAAAACACTATAAATACCTATAATATTTGATTAAAAAGGATTCCCAAAACATTTAATAAGAAGTGTATAGTCTTTCTGAAGGTTCTTTTTTTATCTTCATTTTTTTAAGTGTGGTTGACAAAACAATTGTTTGTTTCTCAAAGAGTGTGGACTAATGATGCATAAAACTTTTGGAAAATGAGTTTTGCACTTTCCTTCCCTCCAGAAAACTATAAATACCTGTAATATTTGATTAAAAAGGAGTTCCAAAACATTTAATAAAAAGTGTAGAGTCTTTCTGAAGGTTCTTTTTTTTCATTTTTTTAAGTGTGGTTAACAAAACAATTGTTTGTTTCTCAAAGAGTATGGGCTAATGATGCATAAACAAAACTTTTGGGAAATGAGTTTTGGACTTCAGTACTTTTTGGGTTCATAAACTTTCTCTTTTGTTTTCTAAGACTCAAAAGACTGCTTTTTACGATATAAAAAAGTGCGTGAAACAAAAACTGACATTTATATATTATTTTTCAATGAGATTTATCCCCATTTTTTTAATTTTTCTTTGGAGAATAGGCTTAGTCTATGTGTGGCAAATGGACTGAATGGGTGAATATTGGTTGGAAAATATCTAAAAAAAATTATAAATTATCAATCAAGTCTAAACCAAGTCCAATGTTTCCTTCTCTTTTGACTGTGGTGTGAATAAAATGAACTAGGCCTGCACTCCGAACCGTGTACAGTGTACCCTAATTTTTTTTTAATACTTTTTCTAAATTGAATGTCAGGACCAATGATATGTCGAATGGATCGATGACTTGAATTGATTCTACTATGGTACATTAGTATCGGAGAAAAATACTCTTACAAACGTAAAAAAAGAATAATGTGCATCTACAAATTGGGATGATTTAATGTATGAATTTGTGATATTGATGTAAAAAGTGAATCATTTCAATTAGAGAAACTAATTGACAAAGCACGAGAAAGCTATGTGATGGACATGAATGCGGTGATAGTTGAAAAATAGATGGTGGACCATAGTTTATTGTTGGGTAAATTACCTTTTACCCTTTATATGATTTAGTGTTTTAACACATAATTCTACTATAGTTTAAAATATATATATTTATATAACTCCATTGTGATTTGGATTAATGTGTCATTGTTAATTTTTTCGCTAAAACTAATGATTAATAGTAAAAAAATCAAAGTGAAATTAATAAATTGATAAATGTACCCTTTCATTACTTCTTTTTTGTCCTCCAAACATAAAAAGAAGAAAATGAAATATAAAAATTGATAAATAAGAACTAGTAAATACCATTAAAGATTTGGGTTAAAAACCTATAATGATATTTGTAGTCAAAAGATTTGGTATTTTTTTCTTATTTATTTGTTTTATATTTCCCTTCCGTCTTTTTTGTTTCTTAATTAATTATTTTTTATTTTCCTTCCATCTCTTTTGTATTTAGAGAAAATTAAGATTTTGTAGGTCAAAATATAGGTTTTCAAATCATCTCTTTTTTTTCCCAAAGAGAGGGAGAAAGAGAGAGAGAAAGAAAAAAAAAAGCAAAAAAAGTAGTGAAATAGTGAATTTATCAATTTATTAGTTTGACTATAACTTTTTATCATTGACGGTTAACTTTAATAGAAAAAATAATGGTGACACTTTAATTCAAATCATAAGGGGATATGTGTAGGTTTTTAAACCATAGGAGGGTTATATGATAAAGTACCAAAACCAGTGAATGAGTTGATGATTCCAAAAGTAAATGTTGCAATCTCTACTATTTCAACGGAGAGATATGGGATCTACATGTTAATCTGCTTGGTTGTAAACTTGTTATAACTATGACTCTTGCCTAAATGATGAAAGAATTCAATATTGCATTATTACTTGGGTTGAATTACAGATTGCTCCCAAAATGTGGAACTTGTGCTTTGCCCCCATTAATCCAAATAATATACACTTTACATGGAGAAAATAATTCCATTTTGATTGTCAAAAATTTTGGATAATCCATCCCTTCAAATAGTCTCAACATCTTTTCCTTGCGACACTATTATGACATTTTTATTTTATTAATCCTTTCATTGATTTTTAATTGTTTTTAGTCATCAACTTTTTCCTTCCTTTATACTGCAAGTTTTTATTTTTTTTTAATATTATTGGTTTCTCATCAATTTTTTTGTTTCATTTATACTATGATTAATTTGCATCTTATCAAATTATTATTTAGATATTAAATTTTTTAGTCATAAAAATTTGTTCTTCCATTCAATACTTCTTTATTTAGATATTAAGTTTTCAATTTTTATTAACTTTTGTTCCCTTTATACTATGAGATTCCTTAAATTTTTTGAATTTTATTTACATACTGAAATTCTCTCATCTCTTTCAAATGTGATTATTTGTACTAATTGTGATTTATGTTTACATATTGATTGTTTCTTGTATCAAAATATTTTTCTTTTCTTTATGCTATATTTTTTATTTTTTCCATTTCTTTATTTATATGAAGTTTTTCACTCATCAATTTTTCCTTCCTTTTATACTATAAGTCTTTTTATTTTCATGATTTATTTTCTTATTTTATTTATCTATATGCCTTCTGTTCCTCATGCACACCACAAAAAACCAAAAAAAGGGCAGCTTTGCAACAAGTCACAGGGATATAATGTTGTCAATTTTAGTGCAGATTTGATGAAGAGATCCGTTCATTTGGATGAAGATTTTGGTGCAAATCTGACGAAAAAATCTAGGTTCCGTTAGAATTGGCCTATTTTTCAAAAATTAGTTTTTGAAATACAATGACACAATAATATACAAACAAAAATAACTCAAAAAACATCTCATCTATGTAATGTTCAAAAACAACTCACAAATATATACAAAAAATAAAAAATAATAAATTCTACAATATTTTTCACCTATCACCACCACGACCCCCATCCACTTCCGCCACCACCCCTTCTCTCCTCATTTTTCCTCCCCCCGTCTCTTCTTCCTCCTCCCTCTTTCTCTTCCCTCTTCATCCCCCCCTCCCCTTTGCCCCTATCCCCTAGCCCTCCCCTCCCCCAGTTGATCTAATCGAGGAAGAGGGAGGAGGAGGAAGAGGAGGAAGAGGGAGGGGGAGGAGAAGGAGGAGGGAGAGGGGTGGTGGCGGTGGTAGTTGTAAGTGATAGTTTTAATTTTTAAAAAGTACACTAAAAATATTTTTATTTTAAAAGGAACCCTAAAATATATTCCAAAATATTACAAAAAATATCTATAGTAAAAATTTTTCGTATACACTGCTATAGTAAAATATTTCAAAAACATCCCCAAAAATAGTTAATTCAAACGGCGCCCTGTTCATTTGGACAAAGTCTATGGGAAAAAAGGAGGTGGTGGTGAAGGGATAGAGTGGCTGGGGCGGAGAGGGAGGGTAGATGAGATCTTCTGATCTTCTATACAAAAAAAAAAAAAAGAAAAAGAAAGGAAAGAGCGAAGTTTAGAGGTTGGAGAAGATGAGCGACATCTTGAGGTTGGGGAAGATGAGAATTTTTTTAAAATTTTAATTTAGCCCCTCAATTTGCTGTTGCACTAAATTGAAATAAGAAAGTTTTTAAATTTCATCTGAGGCCGACACTAACTATTGATATAATTTGCAAATAAGGTTAATATATGAATTTTACATTTTTTTGTCCATTTGGATGATTTCCATCCACATTCCACATCAGTCCAATGCACAAGGAATGTTTTTGGGTGTTTCTGAACGATAAGGGGTTCCATGACTGTTAATCAAACCACAAGGGTTTTTTTTATATATATATTCTACTCTATTTAATTGAGTGATTAATTTTAAATAAACAAAAAAATGACACACCTCATTAAGAATTGTTATTCATAGTGAAAACTAATAAATACATGTATTAAAACCAAACTTGAGACAAACTTGCAAAAGAGAAGAAGTGTATGAGAAATTAGTAGCACGAATAAATGGAATAAAAATAAAAAAGAAGAAAAAGAAGTTTAAATAGCTTTTTCATTTGTTTATTGTTATTAGAATTCCTAATATACGTCTAACACAATTTTGATATAATTTGCATATTATTTCATCATAAAACACTCAATTTTGTTATTTAAAACTTGTGGGACCACAATGGTATAAACTCCAAATGTCAGGGAACTAAAATACAAAATCAAAACTATTGATTGACGGAAATTGACTTTGACCATCGCTACATTTTCGTCGTCATAATGTGCTTAAAATTAGAAACTTTGGGGGCTAAATCTATTTTGATCTAAACAGCAGACACTAATTTGACATATACAGGCCAAACATTAAGAATTAAAACTGAACATTCGTCCCAAAAAAGGAAAAAATTCTTAAAAACATACCTGAAGCTTTTCCAGAACATCCCGGTATTCGGCTAGATAATACAGAGCCCACATTATTGACAGGGAAGTTGATTCATAGCCAGCTACAACAAAGTTTACAAATGTTATGCAGCATCTCTAGATCACTCAATTGATTGCCTCCTCGTCATTCAGGAGCATTAGACCATCCAGTAACACTCGTTTTCAACATTTGTCTCGGCCAACTGATTTTTACGCATATATCCATTTCCTTCTTGAAAATCCAATTTAATCACAAATATATTCTTTCACGTTATTTCAATTAATATCTCCTATTTTCATGTTGCCATGTAGCTAAAGGGGTTAATTACACACTTAAATTTCGAGTTTATGCAAATTTTAGTACAGTATTTCTTAATTCGATGTATCCAGTTTTGTCTGAAAACAAATAATTCATTATTTGTTGAGAATCATACTCCTTTTCGAGGATATCTGGAAAGACGGTAGAGGTTCAATTTTCACACAAAAAAGGGCCTAAATGCATTTTTAAAAAAAATGAAGGATTGGGGACTAAACAGTGAAATCCCTATAACTTAAATTACCCAAAAAAGAAAAAAGAAAAGAACTTTGACATGGAACTTCAAGAATTTAATTGTGCAGAACATGAAGGATTAAATTGTAGCTTTCCGTTTCGTCTGACCCGTCTTTAGCGTTTCTGAATTTTGATAAAAAGAAATAAGATCAAAATAGCTGACCACAAAATCAAAATCCATAATTATAGTAGGATGCAGGCAGGCCTGGAGGGCATGGCGATAAGCAGTCCCCGGAAAATTGAGCGGAAAATTTTTTATTTCTTTGAGAATACCATTAAACAGCTGATCAAGAACATCCAAATGGGGACTTGGCTCAAACCCCGCAAGATACTTGCCCATGTTGTCAAAGATGATATAACACAACAAAATAATAAGCCTAGTTTTGATTGCTTCAAAACTTAATTCAATTTCTACATCCAAATGGGGAAATGATATTGTTTTTTAAATCTTTTTTTTAAAAATAAAATGGTCATCTAAATCGTCCCATAATTTTGGAATTGAATTAATTGTACAAGTCCCATAATTTAAACAAAATCAGTACGTGTATATACCTTAATTAGGCTCATCAATGTGGTTGCGTCTAGCATTTGTGTTTGATGTTTTATGTGTTTTTAAGTGGAAAGAAAGAGCAAATTAATCTTACTTTTCTTTTTTAGCATTAATGCAGTCATCCGGGCGTCGAAGAACCTTGAAGTAATATAGAAAATGGAGCATTTTCCCAATAAATGGAAGCCCCATATGACCAGGAGGAAGCTTGATGCCACGGGCGGAACATCAGATAGTTGCTGGAAGAGCGTAACGGATGTAATTCCACCACCACAACTAGAATCCCTACCGCTGTTATCAACGACTCTCCCCGTCACTTCCAGTTCCATATATTCATGCAATTGGATTATTTTCCTTTGCTTTTTAGCATACTTGCAGCTATAAATATATAGTGATAAATTTTGCACATGATTAAAATATGGACTTAGGAGCCTCTGTTTCAAATTTCATGGCACATTATGCTACACAACTTCTTAAAGGGGGAAAGTGTCCTGGCCACTAACAGAGATATTATAAAATTTGAATTCTTATCCATTATTACAAGAGACACATGTTAGTAGAATTAATAGTATAATGAAAGCTTAATAGGAAAAGTTGTTTCAGAAGATCTTTTAATAGAAAAAATGATGCTGAGGAGATTGTGATTTTGTCACAGTATTTCTCTTTATGTCACCAAGAAATATAATATAGCCGTCTAAATTTTGTTACATGTATAAGTACACAGCATTCAGGTTTCACTTTCGGATCCATTACTTAAAGCAACTTGGTGCCCACATGTCCTCAAACTCTTGTTGTCTAGACACTTGTACCAATAATTTTCTAAGTAAACATTTACTTTGGACAATCAACTTAACAAACTTATTACATAGATATACCATATATTAGATGAATAAGTTTCAAACTTGTTGCAAGTAGTTATTACACTATGATTTTGCTAGATCAACAGAAAATGTAACCCCAAAAAAAAAAAGAAAGAAGAAGAAAAGGGCCTGCAAACGTGATGACTACTTAAGAGTGACTGATTAAGGCTGAAAACTCCAAACAAGATCAAGAGGCACAAAATAGAACAGCGGGCTTCTTTTTCTATTAGATTCTGCTTATGTTAATCTCAACCCCATCAATTGGTCCTGGATGCGGGAGATAACTCATTTCTGCATCAGCATTAACTAGTTCCCACCTGAATATTTGTTTATCAGTATGGCATAAGCAAACAAAGTTACACTATTGTGAGACTTTATTTGCTTAATAAATAATAATTTCTGGATTTTGAATTTATGCTTTTCTCTTTCTCCTTTGGAAAGAAAAAAAAGTTGGTGTTCTCAAGAAAAAAAAAAAGATTAATCTTTCCTACAACTTTAGTGTGTATACTAATGGGTTTAGATGCATATTATATTATCTCAGTTTAAATTTAACTACTAAATTTTGTATATGTAGTATGCATCTAAATTCACTAATGTATATATGTGACAGCCTCACCTTCCCGAACCAAAGGGTTCGGCGGACCGCCTGCCCAGCTCTCGCCAGGATTCAATCACTCATTACAGTCCTCAAATAAATTACAAAGTAAATCTCAAATATACATCCAATTCTCCATGAATATACATATCAAAACGAAGCGAAAACTAATTCCCAAGCGTGGAACGTACACATACATCCGATTCAAATCCAAACATCCATACAAACCCAAAAATTACACAAGATAAATCTAAAATCAAATTGTACAAGAGAAATCCATCCAGCCACACGAAGAACTTAATACAGGTACTTCTTTTGCCTCGATCCCTGTGGGGAGAAGAAAACAATTGGGGGTGAGCCAGAAGCTCAGCGAGTGACCAGTAAAATCAATAATCAAATAAGCTTTACAATAGTGCATTTAAATGATATCAAGAATCAGTGATCAAATGTGCGTATATTGCTCTTTTGAGCCAGTGAAATCCTTGTACTTAAATATCCAACGCTCCATTAGATCAGGTAACAGATAAACAGAAATAAGGAGCCATTGTGCTCCAAAGAATGCGTAAACAGTAGTGAAGACGTTGGTTCTAAGCACAAGATTTCCCAAGAACTCATCGGAGCCAAAATGTCATGGCACACACACAAACACAAATGATATGCAATCGAGTAACCAATGCAAGAATTAGTTCAAAAGTAACTTTGGAAATAGTTGAGGGATCACTCACCAACCACGGCTCACGAACCTTATCCATCATACATCATTGCCTTGCTCAAGTCGAAACCCTAGATTACAAATATCAGGTCAAGCAAAGGAATTCTAACATTATCAAGCTTCTATCACCTTTTGGCACTTTAATCACAATTGAAGCTACACTTATCGGATTGAAACGAATCTTACGGTGTTACGAAGCTAAGACATACACTAACATTTCTTATGAAGACTTCAAAGCCAAATCATACATATTCATGGTCAAAAACCGAAACCTTAGAGAAAAATGGAAACTGGCCGCGAAACAGGGCTTAAGGGCAGTCAAGGGTATTTCAGTCATTTCACAGGCTACAGTACTCCAATCAATCTGAAATTTTACAGGTAGATAGCTAACTCATATACCTACAACTTTCTAGAAGAACCATTGTAAGATTCAGAACACAATTCAGTCAAATTTGAGCCTCAAGTTGCTGCTTTATCCAGTAAAAGACAGAACAGGTATGTAATTTCAGTCAACTTTGGAAAATCACCATAAATCACACAGACAGAACCAGGGTCTGAAATTTTCATGGTTTATATTTCTATGAATCTAGTTTCAAACACAACAAACAGAACTCGATTCCGACATTTCTATATCAAATTATAGCAGATTTCCCGAGACTGCACAGAAGTTCCTACGAAAATTTTGACAGCACCTCCCTTTGTTTTTCTTTACTTATCCATCCAAACCTCAACACCAATCACTTCTCAATTCCACTACAATTGCATCCACAAATCACAAGCTATCAAATACCTTTAATTAGGGCTACAATACCCTTCAATTAGAACCAAGTAATAGCTCAAAATAAAAACCCTAAAGCTGGAATTTAGACACCTAAGCTGGAAATTTCTTGTAGGTGAATGAAACTAACACATATAAGCTCAATATTACACACAACAAAACTAACAATCCATGGTAAATACTTAAACATCAAATAAGGGCAGAAAAATCACCAAAAATCTGAAATTTCCCATAACACCACTTCCTTCATGAAATTTTTCCATAAAACTACACAACTCACAACTCTAAACCACCACTTAACAATTAATTAGAGTAAAGAGGAAGTTCTTGATAAAATACCTTAAAACCCCAAGAAGAGTAATAGCTTAGTACTTCCCTTTTCAAAACAACTCCACAAAACCCCTCAAGCTTCCTTAAAGATCCACTTTTATGGACTAATTTACAAAACTAATGGTTGAAACTCAAGATTGAAACATAGAATTGAAGTGCAAGATGAAGCTCTTTTTCTCTCTCTCATGAAGCTCGCCCAAGGAAGGTGAAGAAATGAAGATATTTTAGCCAAAAAGGAAGTTAAGAATGAAAGAAAACAGCCGGTCAAAGTTGGCTGCCGGACTGCCACGTCACAATCCGGCCAAAATCTGGCCGGATTCAAGATAGAAGCTAAACAAATTTTTTTCAAACGAGCCAACCAATCCGGCCAAGTATCCAGCCAGAAACTGGCTGGATATGTGACCGGATTCAACAAAAAGCACTGTTCACAGAAATTTTTTCCTTTTCTTCTTCTTTCGAGCGTCACAATATATCATCAGTGAATAAAATATGTGACTCCAAAAAAAAAGGTATAGTGGCACTTAGAAATTTCACCTGTATCTTACAACTAGATGGTGGATAAAAATAGCAACCTGCATTCGAGCAAGCATATTTCCTGGACAAATCTTTAAACCCCCACCGAAGACCATGAATGTCCCAGGCTTTGGTTGTTCCTGATTAAGGAAATATCTAACAGTTGATCAATGTATAACCCAAAATTTGTCTTCTCAATACAAGTGCAAATAATATTTGTGCTTACGTTCCATCTATCTGGATTGAAACACAATGGATCTTCAAAATTTTTTGGATCTGTATGAATGTATCGTAACCAGCAGATTACTTTCCATCCTTTAGGTATTTTGTATCCTGTGAGAATGAGTTTCAACAGTTTTTAAGCAGAGGAAGACAAGTTGTATCCTCTTACATGCGCATCCTAAGTGCTTCTACAGAAAAGTTTACAGCTCTACTTATTTACTTTCTTTGATGATCTAAATACTAAAAGAAATGGATTACTTTTACCTTTGTACTCAACATCCCTCTTAGCTTTCCTGAAAACAAATGCTGATACATTGGCTAATCTTATTGTTTCTTCCACATCCTGCTTGTAAATATGATTAAATTAAGACAATCAAGCAATAATAGACAAGAAAATGCATAGTAATACGTACAGTAACTATCTGCCTATGAATGCTTAGCCACATAATTCTTTATGTGGTATCAAACACAAATAAAGTACCATGTCAAATAACTGATGGTATTTATAACTTTTGACTATATGATAAAGGGATAAGTTGGATCTATGAAATACGTTCCCATAAAACAAGATGCATCATCGCCACCATTTGCATCCTCCACAAATGATGAGATTTTCAAAAAGGCACACGACTACTATTTTAATGTAAATGTTTTTTCTTTCTTTTTTCTATTTGGTGTTCTTAAGGAACTAGATAAGCACAAAAAAAAAAGAAGGTTGGGGCCAATATTAAACCTTTACAATTACCAATCATTCTCTCAATTGCAACACTTTTCAACAAAATTTACTCTTCTACATTTTTTAAAAAATAGACCTACTTCTTATTTAATTACCTTAGGACACCAAATAGACGAACCTTTAACAAACTAATAATAGTATTAGCATTTCCTAACTAATCTCCGTATAATCTTGGTGCACATATACCTTGTTTGTGTACTGCAATTTCAGAATGTCATCACGTCTTATGAAATCGCCATTTGTACCAACATTCATGTGCTCCTCCTACAATTCATTCGATTTAGAGTCATGAAAAAGGAAACATATATAAATGTAATCAAGAACAAGTAAAGAAGTTTATCTTTGGTTGTCATCTAGATAGTGCTTGGAAGTTACTTATACCTGTAGCTTTTTGAGTATATTGGGGTGCTTGGCGAGATAATACAAAATCCACATAATTGAAGTGAAGTAGATTCGTAGCCAGCAATTATTAGGCCTACAATGTTATCAAGCACCTCTTCATCTTGTAATTGATTACCATCGTCATCTTTTAGGTTCAAGAATTGGTCCAACAAATCAAACTCAGCTCTTGCAGCATTGCCTTCAAACTTTCTCTTATTTATCTCCTTGGTAAAAATTGTCACGACTTTCTTCCGACACTGTGGAATGACAAATTTGTGATTAGTGATTGGAATTTAAGTCTAGCTCATACAAGAATTGGAACTTTAGAAATTAACAACCTCCCTTAAAGGGAATTCACTCATTTTTCTACTATTTTAGCTTAAGAGTGAGCTTGCTAGCCTGGAGGGCATGATGATAAGCAGTCCCTGGAATTTTAATTGGTTGACTTCTAACTCCTTTGATCATACCCGTAAATAGCTGATCAAGTGTATCCAAATGGGGTCCTGGCTCAAACCCGGAAAAGTACTTCCCAATATTTTCAAAAGTAACCTTCAAGGACAATGAAAAAATAATGAAAAATAAGGAAAATGATGGCCTAAAGAGATTTCATGAAAGTTGAAATTAGTGTGATAACTTACTGACAGGTGTCGAACCTGTGCAATAATAATAAATAAAACCTAACTACCACTTGAAGTAGCCAATAATCAATTCTAGTACTGGAGCAGGGACCCTAGATGTGCAATGGGTTACTTGATTCACCTTGTTCCCGAAGAGTTTGTTTAATCCGATATACCAGAATTAATTATTTAACTGAATTCACTAACTAGTAGACAGTGGCAAGCAGGGTCGTCTCCTCAGGGACTGGGGAGAAATTTGTTTCCTTTCGAGTCAAGACAAATAGGGGTTTTCAGGATTAAATGCTAACTAAATGAATTAAATGCAGAAAATAATTAATTAAAAGAAATAATTAGGAGAGCTCTTGCCAAGGGTACACTTCATAAATGGTTCATGCACTGATCATCGATTCACAAATAATTCCAACATTTATTAATAGATTAGTTATAGTTGTCATGCACGTGATAAACAACCAACATTTTCTTAATTTCTCGATAGTTAAGGTACGACCGTTAACTATTTCTCTAATTCGGAAACAACCCTAGGTACGACCATAGGATTTAATTTCTAGATTGCATTAATAATTAGAAAGGCCCAATCCTAACTAACAAACACGCTACGAGGGTTTGTTTAAGTTAGATCATATGTTTCCCTGACATAAACCCAATCACGCCAGTTGCTACTGAGATGGAGATAATCGAACAATTACGGATTCAATTACCCCTAATTAGCAAAATAGCCTATATGAATAATTAATTATTGCGCACTAATCAATCATACATAAGAGCTATAACAATTAAAAGCAGGAAACATATAAATACCAATAGATGAAAGAAACAATTAAAAACGGTTTAGATCTCACAGTAATTGCCGAACTAAATCGTCAGTTGTCCTCTTGACTAGAAAATGAAAATTTAGCTACATATCCTCAAGGGAAATCCGCAGGACTCCCTTGCTAACCATCTGTTCCTTCTCCCCCAAAGGCTAACGAAAGAAGACAAAGAAAAACAACCCCCCCCCCGCCGTCCCTCTCAATTCCTCTTTTGTAGCTTCCTAAGGAAAACTAAACTCCTGATTACGCGGGATCCGGCTTTTTCTCCCTCAAATCCGTGCAAAGGAAATCAAAAGACAAGAAATTGCTGCTTCCTTTTTCGTCTCTAGCCACCCAGATGCTCAATTGATTGCCGCCGAATTTGCCTCCACCTAATTACCTAATTGATTGGTTTCCTAATACCAATCCAACTCTTAAAAAGATTCCTATTACAAATCAATTTCCTCCACCTTTCCTTTTCCTTGAGAATGATCCCCCGAAATAAGGAAAGTCCTGGCAGCTAACAAATTAGGAAGTTGACTCGGATTGGGAGACTGTCTAATATCAATCCCGACCTTCTGGCCTTGAATGTAGATCCCAAACGTACCACCATCAAATTAATTGGAAAATTATCATTTTTAATCACATTTTACTCCTTTTCCTGCAATTGGCACCATTAACCAAATATAAGTAGAATCTATCAATTAAAATAATATTTGGCTAAAATCAAGGAAAAAATAATTATTAATTTAGCAACAAATTATGACCTATCAATTTCCCCCATACCTAAACCATACTTGTCCTTAAGCATGAGAACAACAAATCAAGTAATCAAATTCAAACAATGGTATTACTCAAACTTTCTATTGCCAAGATACAATTAAAACATATGTCAAGTATTAGTGGCAATTTGCAAGAAATATCTCTCCAATTAGCTTTCAAGATCAAGGACTCTTTCAATTTATGACTAACTAATCTAAGAATATAAAATATTCAACCAGCATCCATAAGCAAATGGTTCGACTATTAAGCAAAATCTCAACAATAAAATTCATGGATCAGCGGGTTAGCAATTCATTCACATTTTTCACTATTAGCACTTTTTTCTAAAATATCCCCACCCTTGATTGATTTTTTTTTTCGGGGAAATGCTTAGTCTTTAGCCATTTAAGCGTTTTGACTCAAACTCCGATATTGGCCAAATGAAGGAGCCCGGTTACTCAACTTTTATCGCTAAAGGACCACATACTCATAGCTATCGTTGTTTTTTGACGCGAAAATCGACACTTATGGTGAAAACCTCCGGTTACTAGGCAACGTTACTAGCGGAGTATAGCCAAATACTATTCATAAATAAGCACCAAATTAAAATTAAAAATCACACAAACCCGCTTCATTTCTTAAACATGGAGAACTAAGATTATTAGTTAAACCAATTTGCATAAAAAAAATGCTAGACAAATATTTACAATACTTAGAAAAGTTAACCAAAAAGTGCAAAAGTCACAAAATCTCAAATATTCACCAAAAAGATACTCTTAAACTTAACCATGTCATACTTAACACTTTAGACTGTAAAATCTTAGTAATAGAAAAATTTGAGACATCGAACCATCGTTAATCAGAAACAATCACAAAAATGCACAAAGATAGGCAAAAATTGGATAAAATTTAACAAAGTCAAACAAAAAATTCCAACAAAAATGCCTACACTTGCACTTTTTCAATAAAATACCGATATACTACTCACCCCACACCTAAATCTTACATTGTCCCCAATGTAAGCAATAAAGAATAAAATACAAAGGAAAAAGGGACAACGAAACTTCCCTGATCATCAAAGGGGGGTCTCGAGCAGCTATGGCATAAGTGGGATTGGTAGTGTGAAGCCAACATGGTGGATCTTTATTGCTCCCAAACCAAAATAGGAGATGCCCACAGATAGTGAAAATGGAGATGATCATGGGAGGTGGCTAGCGGCGGCAGCATGGTGTGGTAGCAATGGTGACGAGCAGAAACAGCGCGAGTAGCGGAGTTTGAGGTCCTAAGGTTGTGGTCCTGCAACTGGAAAAGGAAAGAAAGGAAGAAAAAGGAATGGGAGAGAAGAAGAAAAGAGAAAGAAAGAAGAAAGAAAGAGAAAAGAGAAAGAAAGAAAGAAAAAGAAATGAAATGAAATATTTTTTTTGAACCACTGCGTTAGACGTAGGCACGCCTAACTACCCTTGAGTCTTCTAACCAACCTACGGAAATTAATATTCTTAAACATGACCACTTGGCGTGGGCACGCCTAATTACTAGGGAGTCTTCTGACCAATTTTCGAAAATTGAGTTCCTTAAGCGTGACCACCTGGCGTGGGCACGCTTAACTAATGGAGAGTCTTCTGCCTGCAGACGCGAATTGCCTTCCTTCGACGTGACCACTTGGCGTGGGCACATCTAACTACTAAGTAGTCTTCTGTCCGCCAAATTAAAACCTCTTTCCTTAGACGTGACCACTTGGCGTGGGCACGCCTAACTGCTAGCTCCTGCCACAAAAACTACAACTCAATAAATGCAAATAACACTCAGCAAAACTCCATAAACACAAGAAAACTAAAACAAATAGTCTTGGGTTGCCTCTCAAACAGCGTCTTTCTTTAATATCTTTGGCTAGACATCGCCATGTTTATTCACGAAGGATAAAATCTTGTGACTCGTTTCAATGCTTCATCCTCTATATAGTCCTGATATCCCTCGTAAATGAAGTAATTCTTGAATACACGAGGTACGGTCTTCCATGGATTAGTAGATGATGCCAAACAAACAAGTAACGACCTTAATTCTTCACTCACTCCTCCATCACGAGCACTTATTGGTTCGAGATATTTTGCCATCGTGACTCTTAACATATTCCTGTCATGAAACTCAAAGTCGTCTGGTATAATAAAATTAATCTCATTAACAGGAATTAAAGAATAAGAGTCAGGAGAATGTTGATAAAGGAATGGAGGAGATGTCACCGCATTTGGAGATTGTTTACTGGATTCATCCACTTGAACAATTTGATATTGGGGTTCCATTTCTTGCACTTCAATTTCCTTTTCAACTACATCTTTAGATTCTTCTCTTTGAGACTCTTGCAGTTCCATGTCATTTGTCAAGATAATTGTACTCTCATCTTCTTTAAGGTCGTTGATGGTTTGTACGGACAATTCTTCATAAATTGGAGAAATCAATTTACTCATTGTAGATTCCAATTCACGCCTTCCTTTTTCCATCTCTTTAATCAACCTTTGTGTCTCCTGTTGAAATTGATATATGTTAGTAGCTAGTAATTCAACTATTTCTTCAAGAGACATACCTGACATGGATGACGGTTCTTGAGACTCTAGTTGTTGAAAATCTATTGGCCTTTGTTCATAATTAAAATTGGAATCATCCCACCATCCTTTATCATACCCGTTTGAATAAGGGTCATACCACGTTTGATATTGAGGTGAAAAATTTTTAAAAGCATCGATTGAAGCACTTAGACCATCTTGAAATGCAGGGCATATGTCGATTGAATGACCTGAGGCAAAATAAGTTCCACAATTTGCAATAGCCCATTGATCATTAGAAAAAGCACGAGTCTTATAACCCCTTCTAGAAATAAAATCCAATCTATCACCAAAATACGGAGTGTTAGTAGCCATAAACTATATATAAAAAAAATAAGAGAAAAATAAAATAAAAAAATGAAAACAAGATGAAGTAAAAAAGAAACAAATTAATCAGGCACTAGTCCTCGGCAACGGCACCAAAAATTGACAGGTGCCGAACCTGTGCAATAATAATAAATAAAACCTAACTACCACTTGAAGCAGCTAATAATCAATTCTAGTATTGGAGCATGGACCCTAGGTGTGCAATAGGTTACTTGATTCACCCTATTCCCGAAGAGTTTGCTTAATCTGATATACCAGAATTAATTATTTAACTGAATTCACTAACTAGTAGACAGTGACAAGTAGGGTCGTCTCCTCAGGGATTGGGGAGAAATTTGTTTCCTTTCGAGTCAAGACAAATGGGGGTTTTTAGGATTAAATGCTAACTAAATGAATTAAATGCAGAAAATAATTAATTAAAAGAAATAATTAAGAGAGCTCCAACCAAGGGTACACTTCAGAAATGGTTCATGCACTGATTATCGATTCACAGATAATTCCAACATTTATTAATAGATTAGTTATAGTTGTCATGCACGTGATAAACAACCAGCCTTTTCTTAATTTCTCGATAGTTAAGGTACGACCGTTAACTATTTCTCTAACCCGGAAACAACCCTAGGTACGACCGTAGGATTTAATTTCTAAATTGTATTAATAATTAGAAATACCCAATCCTAACTAACAAACACGCTACGAGGGTTTGTTTAAGTTAGATCATATGTTTCCCTGACATAAACCCAATCACGCCAGTTGCTACTGAGATGGAGATAATCGAACAATTACGGATTCCATTACCCCTAATTAGCAAAATAACCTATATGAATAATTAATTAATGCGCACTAATCAATCATACACAAGAGCTATAACAATTAAAAGCAGGAAACATATAAATACCAATAGATGAAAGAAACAATTAAAAACGATTTAGATCTCACAGTAATTGCCGAACCAAATCGTCAGTTGTCCCCTTGACTAGAAAATGAAAATTTAGCTACACATCCTCAAGGGAAATCCGCAGGACTCCCTTACTAACCATCTGTTCCTTCTCCCCCAAAGGCTAACGAAAGAAGACAAAGAAAAACAACCCCCCGGCCGTCCCTCTCAATTCCTCTTTTGTAGCTTCCTAACTAAACTCCTGATTACGCGGGATCCGGCTTTTTGTCCCTCAAATCCGTGCAAAAGAAATCAAAAGACAAGAAATTGCTGCTTCCTTTTTCGTCTCTAGCCACCCAGATGCTCAATTGATTGCCGCCGAATTTGCCTCCACCCAATTACCTAATTGATTGGTTTCCTAATACCAATCCAACTCTTAAAAAGATTCCTATTACAAATCAATTTCCTCCACCTTTCCTTTTCCTTGAGAATGATCCCCCGAAATAAGGAAAGTCCTGGTAGCTAACAAATTAGGAAGTTGACTCGGTTGGGAGACTGTCCAATATCAATCCCGACCTTCTGGCCTTGAATGTAGGTCCCAAACGTACCACCATCAAATTAATTGATAAATTATCAATTTTAATCACGTTTTGCTCCTTTTTCTACAGTTGGCACCATTAACCAAATATAAGTAGAATCTATCAATTAAAATAATATTTGGCTAAAATCAAGGGGAAAATAATTATTAATTTAGCAACAAATTATGACCTATCACTTACATAAAGAAAATTTATATAGATCTATATTTTTTATACATATATTAGTCTACCTTCTTAGCTTCTTGCAATGCTACAATTCTTCCTTTTTCTGACCATTGTCGAAGGGCTGCAACTATTCTTGGTTGGACCATAATGGTTACCTTACGGAGAGCATCAGGTTGATTAATGACCTTCACAACTAAGCCTCTAATCCTTGCATGTGATGATCCTTGAAGGAAAAGGAGGGAATTGTTGCCTATAATTTGAGTGGCAGGCCATCCTATGCCAAAGTTTGCATCCGATTGAAGGATGAATTTGTTGTTAGGAAAACAGTAACAACTACAACAATAAAAAACAGCTTTGACGTGAAAATTCACTTTCCTTAAGGAAATTTGCCTCCACTATTGTACTACCTGGTTTGCAGCAATTCCCTCTAGGAATAACAAAGCCAACCAGAATTTTCACACAGTAGTATGCAGAAATTCTCCCAAAAACAATTTAGCGAATATTATTTTGAACGAAATAGAAGAATAGTAAAATCAGAAGTAAAAAGTGAGGCCTCTGTTATCTGGACACTATTATTTATAATGTTCAGATACCCCAAAAGAAATGTCATATCTTTTGAAAACGTATTTCTTCATGAATAGGTACCTTTTAAAATGAATGGACACTTAACGGTTGTATGCACTGTATCACCAGATACAACCCTTAAAAGAAAACCGTTTAGTTAAGAAGAAATATTAAAATGAAATTAATTAAAATTAATTTCAGTTCTTAAGACCCAAGTGCCCAAGTGCCAATCTTTTGACCATTAAATTTATATTTTAATTTAATAGTCAACATGACAAATGCATGTGCAATTTTGAAGTTTCCCTCCAAAATTTCTTACAATCCAAATTGATTTGAATAGGTGTGCACTTGATTATAAACGTCTTCTATACTTCATATACTTTCAATGTGGGATTTATCACTAACTATTTCCAACATTTGTTAGCTGATGGAAAGCATGCAATTATAGAGGGTGAACCAAAGAGATGGCTTTTGTACGATCCTTCTCCATCACCATATCTGATTTAAAAGATTAATTCCGAAGAACCATGTTAATTCTAATTAATTTTACTCTACCGCTGATGAAGTCAATTTGTATCTTTTTTATTTTTTTGGGAAAGCTTATTGTTTAACAATTTGTAACCAACAAGTCGAAATATTGTGCTAGGTAGAAGAAATGTCAACTCACCTCCCACTTAATCCCCAACTTGCGGATTTGACATGAGCACACGGTGACAACATCAATTTCTCAAAACAGGTTAGGCAACATCAATTTTGTTTAATCAATTCTCTTGGCACCAATAACTCAAATATAATTTGGGGGCATAAAATAATCATGATCTTCATCTATTCAAATGCTATAACTTATTAAATTTGTTATTTTGGAACAGGTTAGAGCATAATAATTAAATCCGGCACAGTCATCAACCTGGTAAGTAGATTGGTTAAAGGGTTTAATCACGAGTTAATTGGTTGAACTAGTGGGTCATAATATAATGAAATAATATAATTGTTAAGAAAATATAATTATTGAACTGGTGATCAAATTCATCAAGTTTTGGAGTTCATTAGTTGAAGCGACGGGTTGATGACTTTTCAATAGGAATCTTTATTATCCTCTCCAACTATCAACCTAACCCAGTTAAATAATCGATTCACTGGATTAGCCAATTGAACTGCTCAAATAGACCGGGTTTAATAACTTTGTTTTAGAGTGGCATGACATCACCTTTACGTCTTTTCCTGCCTATTTGTAGGGAAAATTACAGGAGTAGCTCCCATCAAATTTACAAGTTATCCTTTTCTAGTCCTTCACATTTATTGTTGATTTGATTGGAAATTTATGATTGTAGAGAGTTTTCAAGCATGCTAAATGGCATGGTGAGTGAAAATACTTACCTCAAAACGCCATTAGCTAATAAAGTTGAGGACACTACGGATTTTAAGTGATTTGATTAGACTGCAATGTTGCAATTTCTGGTAAACTTTTAGCTCCAATTCCCAATCTCCATTACTTTTTTTGAGTGAAAATCTTTACCACAAAACATCATCAGCTAATAAAGTTGAGGGCATTACGGATTTATATGTGATTTGATTAGACTGCATATAAACTCTTCTTTTATACTGTATTAAGGGAAGGAACGTGTCATGACCTGAAAACTTAAGAAAATGGTATTGTTTATGAAATGTTTTAACAGGAAAATGTTTTCTTGCAGAAAATAATCCACCCATCAATACATGTCTACAATATTCACCTTTTTGGGTTCGAAAATATTGAGGATAATTTTAAACCATGTTCTTCAATTAAATTGAATGTCATAGGTCCATTATAAGATAGAAATTGAAAAAGAAAAGGTGCAAAAGCAATTTTAGTTCTTCACTATTATTGTAGCATTCTTTTCATATTCCAAATTTCATTTACACTACAAGAATTTGATAGCGAGATTGATCCTTTTTAAGTTCAATTCATCAAAAGGCACATAACTAACGTGTGGAGCACTTGAGGAAGTAGACATGCAATTGTCTACAAGATGTTGCAGAAATTGCTACAGCCAAATGCCATGAACTTGGGCCAATGGCCTCCATGTATATAGCAATAAGTTGGATAGTTGTGCAAACAAACTTACTAGTAATAAAATTGAACAAGAAAGGAATAAAACTCAAGCATGGAGAAAAACCTTACTTGTATCTTTTATTGTTAATGAAGTCGTCATGTCGATGAATAACCTTAAAATACAAAAGAAAATGAAGCATTTCTCCAAAAAATGGAATCCCCATGTGGCCAGGAGGAAGCTTGGTCGTGATGCTGCCTCCAGAATGCCAGAAAGTAACTGGCAGAGCAAATTGGAAATAGTTCCACCATCACAACCCCCAGCCCAGTAGTGTTATGATTCCCACCACAATTGCCATCCACATCCCTAAGGTTATTCCATCTTTGTGAGTTAAGGCTCTAATACTTCATATGATGTACTCCTAGGTAGCATATGACCGGGTTTAAATACACTTGCTTGCGATGCAATCATTTGTATCTTATACCCAAGATATTATTCTTTCAAGTATTATTACAAGAGGACAAATGTAAATTGTACTTATTTAGTTGGGAACACATGTAAACTGTACTTATTTCGGGCTGTGGCAGTTCGTGTGGCTACGCAGCAACCATGTATGGCGTTGTCATTTTCACCAAAAAGGAGTGGTGAGACTCAAAGCTGATGAGCTCTCCAAGAGTGCCACTACCATGGTTAGAAATTGATAGCTACTCCTCTTGTTGTCCACATTGACAAAGTAGTTGTCAATGTGGACCATTCTTGGTATAAGCATGGCTAGGTGGTCTCTGAGTAATTCACTTCTGCTTAAGTTTCATCTAAACTAATTCACTTTTGCTTAAGTTTCATCCACTTTTTATCTTCTGCAGTATGGTACAAAATAGGGCTTCTAACCAATGCTTGAAATCTAGTATTTTAGATTTCTCACTCTTTGGAAAGCTTGTTACTGCCTACAAACATGAAATCATTCAGACTATTTGTTTTAATTAGCAAAAACTGCCAAATGATAGAAAGAAATTGACTTATTTGCTTAGTTCAGATTCATACCCTTGGTATAGATATTGTGCATCCTTCTGAAACTTGTTTGTGAGTTTCCTACTTCCGAAGTAATGAACCCATCCATTAACTTCTTCCCTGCAAAAAAGTTTGAAGGCAGATTGAAAGTTAGTGTCACATTTACCTCCAATTTTTCAATTTGCAATACCATATATATGTTTTTTTATTAACACTATGTACTTGTGAAGGATTTGCATAGCTTTCTCTCAACTTATGATTTTTCAAATAATAGGAAGCCGGCAAGTCATAATAATCTGAATAAATGAACAATATAGAGTTAGCTACTTTTTAGATGTTAATTTTAGTAACCTCATAAAAGGCTTGCCAGCAAGTTGTCTACATACATATTTGAAAATTGAAACAAACAACATCATACGTAAATTGGTTTTTTCTCAAACATTTTGAGTATTCTTTTCTGAAACTGTTAGTAGGATGAAAAAAAAACTAAAAAAACCAATTATCGTTAAAAAAAAAGAATTTGAAAAAATGCTGACAGAGAAAGTCCCAACACAAAATCTAGGTTACTGACAAAAAAGTCTCAACATGAACAATAGTCTACTGATAAAAAAGTCTCCAAGCTATCGGCTGTTGAAAAAACAAAATCTTTATTAACAACAAAAACAACCCCAACCCCAAGAAAAACCTATAGTATATTGTTGACATATTCCTCTTTTCTCACACATATTTTGCCTCCCTATATACATTGATTTTATGAAATTTGTCTTCTATAGTTTTTGGATAAAATATTTTGGGTTCTACACTTGGTGCTTGGATCATTTAGTTTTGAAAGATATGAAACGTTCTAGAATGTGGATGTGTAGCTTGTTCTTATCGTATAATGAATATTATATTGTTGATTTATTCCTCTTCTTGTACACATATTTTGCCACCCGATATACATTGATTTTATGAAATATATTTTTTCTATAGTTTTTTTATCAAATTTTTTGGGTTATACACTTTGTGCTTGGATCAGCTATGAAACTTTCTAGGATATGGATGTGTTCTCTGAATTTATTCTAGTTCTTTAGATTTTGCTATGTGACATCTATAATAGAAATTTACATAAAAAAATGACATGTTTATGGAAATATTATTCTTCCTCTACAACAATACCATGTAGTCCTCTAGTCTTATGGTTGTTTGCCTTCTAATTTCATGTTTTTCATGCTTCTTCCTCTTTTTTTAGATACTAGTTTTCCCAATTGTGATATATTTTTATGCATTCTCCATAAATGGAGCTATTATTAAATTCAAATTCATTGAAGCTCAGTTGATATTCTTTTTTTTTTTTTTTACTAAAATGGCTCTGTTGATATTCTAGAATGAAAGTTTCCATGCTTGAGCATGGAAAGTTCATGTATTCTAGTGATTATAGGATATGTGTTACATGATCAGGAGAAACATCATAAATCCAGGTGTATCTGGAATATTAAGAAGTATGTTTCTCTTAGAGTTCATGTTCAAATAAGGAAGGGAAAAGAAAATCTAAAATCTACTACTAATGATATCGACGAAGTGTCGAATCTGGTCAATGCTACTATTTTAGTTTAAGAGAGAGCATCATTCCACTCTATGCCTTAAACTTTGCATGAAATCTTATTTTGCACTATATACTTTAATTCAGGTCACATTTCACCTTTATTTTTATAATCAGTCCACTTTAGGTCCAATAATTAATAGTTTGCAAATACTAAATTGAAAAGAAGCATATTAGCAATAATATTGTATTTACCAAGGGTAAGGAAAAAAAATTAATATTTTCAAGTGATCGCAGAATTAAGAACTATGCTGCTGACATGCTTCATCTCCCTCATCTTTCAATAGTATTAGCGCCATTGGACTAAAGTCCATAGTGGGACAGATACATGTTAAAGTTAAGATTGCTTCATCAGAAAAGGTTAAAAGATGCAATGTGTAGCATATTATATTTGGGGGTACAAAGTGAGAAATGGTATAAAGTCTGTGCATGCAAAATAATATTAGTCCCTAAAAAAATATTTCATTCATCTTACCTAACCTCTTTAGGTTTTTATTACCAAGGTTCACTTCTAATCATTTCAACATCCATAATAAAAAACCTTCTTAATTTCCCCAAAAAAAAATCTTCTTATACTCCGTTTTCACTAAGGTCATATACCTTTGTCAATCAATGATCTTTAAGTTTGAACACCCAACATTTTAGGCAAATTTAAATTTTGACAACTTTATATACAAAAAAGTAGGGACTTTGATACTATATGTAATTTTGTATAAAGTAAAATGTCATCTTAAATACTTTTTTTTAAAAAAAATTTTAAGTAGCACAAGAAGAATGAAGCAAATTAAAATTGGTCCATACTAGCAATACATACATCATTATTTTTTTTTGGTTTAATGCATCATGCTTGCTAACCTGGAGGGAGTGATAATAAGCAGTTCTGGGTATTTTAATTGGTTGACTTCTAACTCCTTGAGTTGCCACTCGCAACATCTTAACAAATTCAGGGATAACTCACAAGGAACTTGCAAGGACCATCATAGGAGTAATTGGAAATGTCATATCCTTTGGCATGTTTGTCTCCCCTACGCCCACATTCGTAAACATAGGGAGAGCCAAGTCTGTTCAACATTTCAAGCCAGACCCCTACCTTGCCACAACACTGAATTGTGCAATGTGGGTGTTCTATGGCCTTCCAATCGTCAAGAAGGATAGCATTTTGGTTTCAACGATCAACGGTGTTGGACTTGTAATTGAGGCCATCTTTGTCACCTTGTTCATCATCTATTCCAATTGGCAAAAACATTGAAAAATCTTTCATTTTCTTGCGGGTGAAGCAATGATTTTGGCCATAGTCATCATCAGTGCCTTAACGGCTTTGCATGGTAGCAATAGGTCATTATTTGTCAGTGTCTTGTACACAATCCTCAATGCTGGGATGTACTTTTCGCCAGTGATTGTTATGAGTAGCGTAATTAAGACAGAGTGTGAGATACATGTCATTCTCATTGTTGCTTGCTAATTTTGTGAATGGTGTTGTTTGGTTTTCATATGCTTTCCTCAGATTCAATCCCTGGCTCGTGATTCCCAATGGCCTTGGAACCCTTGGTGGACTAATTCAGCTCATACAATATGCTACATATTACGGCTCAACAAACTGAGGTGAAAATCAGGATGAAGATGGCAAGGCTAAGGAGGTCCAACTATCCTTTGAAGCCGAAGTGACATAAAGACTAAGGATAGAAGGGGAAAGGGAAAATTATGATCCTCATCAATGAGACATTTTCTAAGCTTTGCTTTTACATTTTCCTTTATTTCTTATGTGTTAACTATGTCTTATTTGTCAAACTTTAGTTACTTTTTGATAAATCCCTTTCTGCCAAAAAAAAAAAAAACTCCTTTGATCATGCCCGCAAATAGCTGATCAAGTGTATCCAAATGAGGTCCTGGTTCGAACCCGAAAAACTACTTCCCAATATTTTCAAAAGTAACCTTCAAGGACAATGAAAAAATAATGAAAAATAAGGAAAATGATGGCCCAGAGAGATTTCAGGAAAGTTGAAATTAGTATGACAACTTACATCAAGAAAATATTATTTAGATCTGCATTTTTTATACACATATTAGTCTACCTTCTTAGCTTCTTGCAATGCTACAATTCTCCCCTTTTTTGACCACAGCTGAAGGGCTGCAACTATTCTTGGCTCGACCATAATGGCTATCTTACAGAGAGCATCAGGTTGATTAATGGCCTTCACAACTAAGCTTCTAATCCTTGCATGTGATGATCAAAGGAAAAGGAGGGAATTGCTGCCTATAATTTGAGTGGCAGGCCATCTCATGCCAAAGTTTGCATCCGATTGAAGGATGAATTTGTTAGCTGATGGATAGCATGCAATTATAGAGCGTGAATCAAAGAGATGGCTTTTGTACAATCCTTCTCCATCACCATATCTAATTTAAATGATTAATTCGGAAGCACCATGTTAATTCTAATTAATTTTATTCTACAGCTGATGAAGTCAATTTGTAGCTTTTTTTTTTTTGGGAAAGCTTATTGTTTAACAATTTGTAACCAACAAGTCGAAATACTGTGGTAGGTTGAAGAAATGTCAATTCATCTCCCACTTAATCAACAAGTTACGGATTTGACAACTTCAATTATGACAAAAATGAATATAGTTTATCTAATCAATACTCTTGGCAACATCAATTTCTCAAACCAGGTTAAACAATATCAATTTTGACAAAATGAATATAGTTTGTTTAATCAATTCTCATGGCACCAATAACTCAAATATATTTTTGGAGCATAAAGTAATTATGAACTTCATCTATTCATACGCTACAACTTATTAAATTCGTTATTTTGAAACAGGTTAGAGCATAATAATTAAATCCAGCCCAGTCATCAACCCGGTAAATTGGTTGAACTAATGGGTCATAATATAATGAAATATAATTGTTGAGAAAATATAATTATTGAACTGGTGATTAAATCCATTAAGTTTCGGTGTTCACCAGTTGAAGCGACGGGTTCATGACTTTCAATAGGAATCTTTATTATCCTCTCCAACTATCAATCCAACCCAGTTAAATGGCTGGTTCACTGGATTATTTTGTTGAACTGCTTAGACAGACAGGGCTTAATAACTTTGTTTTAGAGTGGCATGACATCAACTTTACCTGCCTATTTGTAAGGAAAATTACAGGAGTAGCTCCCACCAAATTTATAAGTTATCCTTTCCTAGTCCTTCACATTTATTGTTGATTTGATCGGTAATTTATGATTGTAGAGAGGTTTCAAGCATGCTAAATGACATGTTGAGTAAAAATCTGTGACGCCCCTACTTCTCCCAAGGGCGAACCCGAGGGTATCGGCGGGACGCCTGCCTAACTCGCGCCAGGACTCAAAACACCAAGCTAATAAAACTATATAAACCAAAAGAGTACTATTCACAATATATTCAATCCCAAAAGGGTATTTACATCCTCAAAAGGAGTTATCGAGACTACTACAGAACCAAGAGCAAAAGTAGACCCGAAGACGAGTTCTTTATATAGATCACCAAAGTAAAAGAAATATCTTAGTTGTCCAACCATTACAAACCAAACCTAACTACACTAGTGATAGTTCAAAAGGGTTCCCCCGCGTCGTCCCCTGTTAAGGAAAACAAAGGAAAAGGGGTAAGCTAAATGCTTAGTAAGTAAACGGGGGTAAATTTCACATTAAGATAAACAACTATTTCACAAAAATGTCAAGTCAAGTGCAAAAGTAACAATACAAATGAAGGATACAGGTTGGCTCCAAAGCCACATCATTTGCCATGTGTGAACTCCTGCCGACCCTTCGTCGACCACACTTAAGGTCCGTAGAACTCCACTTGTACACCCACCTAACACCTTATCACCCTCACAGGCCAGTCACCTCACAAAATTGCTCGAGCGAACGAAATTGAGCTTGGTTCACAAGCTCGGTTCACAAACTTGGTTCACGTTCTCGGTGAACCGGATTCACAAACTTGGTGACCTCAGACTAGGTTGGACTGGTTTCGACCAAGCCCCGGCCGGCTCGAATAGTCCATCTAGGTCGGAAGATCAACCCCAACTTACAAACGTCACCCCGAGCTACAAGCTCAAGGGGTTCAAACCCAAAATAATTCATGTAGACATGTCATGTATAAATATGCATGTAAATTAGGGTTTAGGTCGAGTGCGATGAAGTACACTCTCGCCTAGGTACCCCTTTCATTCACCTCGAAATACATAAGCAAGTTATATACAAAAACAGCCCGAATACTTACACAAAGATCAAGTATAGCAAAATGTGAAGATCACGTCACGTATCCCAACTAGTAGGCCCCACCGGCACCGTCTAGCTCACCACCGTCTGAAATAGAAGATTGCATCACATTATATCACAAACGGCTACTAACATGCCTAAAACAATAAAATTGGCAAAATTGGCACATGCATGTGCGGAATCGACAAACGGAAATGGAAACGGTCGGCAAACAGAAACGGAAATGGCAGCATAACCGTTTTGGTGTCAAAAACTGTTTTGAACACAATCGAAGCTACGAGTGTCGGATCAAAGTGCATGAGGTACCGTTACGAAGATAAGAGGAAGGGCTACAAGTTTCATGAAGACACCTTAATCTAGATCTGAATGGAAGCAGGTCAAAATTATGGAAAACAGTACCAGAAGTTTGCACTTTAGGGTGACAGACAGGGTCTGGTTGCCGGACCATAACTCACAGTTCACAATTCCAAATCAAGAAATTCCAAAGGCGTTAGAAAGATATGTCATAATTCTAAAACTTTTATGTTTTGGTCAAAACTTGAATCAATACAGAGCAGGGTGAAAAACGGGTCCAAAATTCCTGTCAGAACTGTCCAAATTCAAAGGCAGTTCTGACAACCGATCTTGTTCTGATTATAACTGGAGCTACGGAACTCGGATTTGGACGTACTTTATACTGTTTCGAAGCTAAAACCAAGATCTACATTTCTTATGAAGGGGTCAATACCCAGTTCACACGTTATCTAGGCGAACCGAGCATGGTCAGAGGCTAAATCCAAAAGCGTAACACAATCCAGTGTTCAAAACAGGTGCAAGTGTTTTGGCTATAACTCGGGCTACACTGCTCCGTTTGACCTGAAATGTTGCAGGCACATTAAGGACTTAAGAAGCTACAACTTTCATGTTTTGATAAACCTCTGAATCCACACGTAGCATAAATAAAAACAGAACCCAAGTTCGGATTTGTGGACTGCCCTGTTTCAAGTTTTGCGGTTTCGAACGTCGCAAACGCATGGTCCGATTCCAAGGTTTCCATGCAAGTCTTCCAACCACTTTTATACCAAATAAACACACATATACTAACTTCTAAATGACCTACAAATGGTCTGAAACTTTCCCTCTAAGTCACTACAAAATTGCCAAAAACTAACCATAATCTAGGTGCTAATCCTACTAACTTTACTAGTTTCACCACCTAATCAATCAAACTCTAATCACTTAAGCCCTAACCCAACCAAACTAACTTTCCTTTGAATTAGGGTTTCATGACTAATCTGGAATTTGCTACTTTCCAACCATACAAGTGAAATTACTACATCAAAGATGCCATTAACAAGCCAAAATCCAACCAAACCAACTCCATGAATCATGAATCAAGAAACCCTACCTTTTCCTCCTAGCCTTTACCAAAATCAGCAATATAACCATCAAAATAAACCATAAAACTACTCCATAATCATCTTACAACCCATAAAAATGCATAATCACAACAAAAGTATCACTTCCATAGCTTCAAGATTAAAACCCCGAAATTTAACTTCCAAGTAAGATGATCAAACCACAACAACCAAGTGTTCAAGTTGTCTTCTTAACCTCCACAAGCAAGATGAATGGCTAAAAATTGAAGAACTTTGAAGAAAATCTCTCCCCTCTCTTGCTCTCCCTCTCTCTCGGCCTTCCCTCTTTCTTTTTTTCTTTTGCTTTGTTTTGTTTATTTCTTAGCTTTATCTTGTATTTTCCTACCATCAAATAGTAGTCAAAGCCTTGGGAAGATATTTACCATTCAACTAATCAAATAAAAGCTTGTTTATTGCCTCTTAGCCCTTACACCTTTACTTTCTCTTTCTTACTCCTTTTCCCTCAAACATTTGATAATCTTTCAATTAACTCCATAAATGATAACTTAATCTAGTCTAAAGCACTTGATCACACTTGATCACTTCACTAATCACACTCCTATCTTAACCACCTATACTTAATCATACTTTATCCATAATAGAACCCACTAAACAACAACCTTTATAACATTGGAAAAATTAGGGTTTTAAACCCAACTTAAGCTTTATAATCTATGGGAACACTAGAGGGTTTACTAGTTGGAGGTTTTTCTAACTTTTAAACTTCCTTACCCCATATAAAAGAAATCGAATCCTATATTTACTTACTCCAAAACACACACTAGAATAGCTAACTTAACTACAACTCGATCTTGTGCTTAATACAAAAGCTAGGGTTTCAATCCTAACCCCAACTAGGGTTTTCTCATTAGCCCTAAAGCCCAATTTTTCCGTACAAATATTTCACCTCACCTACTATCAAACTTAAGGACTAATCGGGGTCTCACAAAATCTTTACCACAAAACACCATCAGCTAATAAAGTTGAGAGCAGTATGGATTTTTATGTGATTTGATTAGACTGCAATGTTGAAAGTTCTGGTAAAGTTTTAGATCCAATTCCCATTCTCCATTACTTTTTCTAGTGAAAATCTTTACAACAAAGCACCATCAGCCAATAAAGTTGAAGCATTATGGATTTTTATGTGATTTGATTAGACTGCATATAAACTCTTCTTTTATACTGTATTAAGGGAAGGAACGTGTCATGACCTAAAAGCTTAAGAAAAATGCTATTATTTATGAAATGTTTTACGAGGAAAATGTTTTTTGGAATCCCTATGTGGCTAGGAGGAAGCTTGGTTGTGGTGCTGCCTGTAAAAGGCTGGGTAGCAGGTAGAGGAAACCGAAAATAATTCCGCACCACATCCCCCACCCCAGTATTGTTATGATTTCCACCACAATTGCCATCCACATCCTTAAGATTATTTCCATCTTTGTGAGTTGAGGCTCTAATAATTCATGTGATGTTGTACTCCCAGGTGACATATGACAGGAGTCGAGCCTGTGCAATAATAATTTTCTACTCAAAAAAATATACAAATTTTGTATATAGCGGTGAGTAAGGTCGAATTCACAGGGATTAGGGATAATTTATTTCTTTTAGAGCCCAAAGATGAGGGGTTTTATAAAAATAACTAATTAACTAAATAAAAGCAACTCATGAAAATAAACAGAAATTAATCAACAATAGATACGACTATAACCAAAGGTGCAACTTTTCAGACACGATCCATTCAACTGATCATCGATGCAAAGATAATTCAATTATTCATTAATAGATTGGTTATAGTTGCCATACACGCGATAAACAACCAACTTTTTCTTACTTTATCGATAGTCAAGGTACGACCGTTGACTATTTATCTAACCAAAAAGCAATTCTAGGTACGACCGTAGGAGTTAATTCCTCGATTGCATTAAGAATTAGAAAAGCCTAATCCTAACCAACAAACACAATACGAGAGTTTGTTTAAATTATATCATACGTTTCTCTAACATGGGACGCAATCACTCTAGTCGCCACTGGTATTAACCAATCAAAGAATTACGGATTTAACCGATTAATTTGGTAGTAGATTATTAGGTTAATTCAAATATCGGTCCCTTGATATTCAAATAATAAAATAATCATAAGAAGTTAAACCAGCAAACATATGAATACCAATGAATAAAAGAAATAAATAAAAATCCCGTTAAGAAAATCCCACATAAAAAAAAGAAATCTAGTTCATCTCCGTTAAGAAAATCCCACATAAAATAATCGAGCTCTTTGACATGGATGATCTCCCCGCAGGTGATATATTTATTCGAAGTACAGAAAAGAAAAACGAAGCAACAATGTTCTCCTTGTCCCTTTCAGCTTATGGCCTAAAATAAAGTAAAAGAAATAAGCTACTACTAATTGTTCCCTGGCCGAGGTAGTAATCAAACGGGAATTCGGCCTTCTTTTTCTCTTTGTTTCCTGATTGAAATCTACTACTAAGCAACAACTAGTCTCCTATATAGAAAAATAAACCACAAAAGAAAATATTCCAAATTTCCTAATTCAATCATAAAACTAATAATGAAAATTCAAATCTTCCTCTAAAGCTGCCCAGAGTTTGAATTGAACTTGGAAACAGGCCTCAAACGTGCGAATCCCAAATCCTTCGGTCTTGACAAGACAGCCGTACAATTAGTACAATTAACCAAATATAAGCAGAATCCGACAATTAAAACAATATTTAACTAGAATAAAGGAAAAATTAATCATAAATTGAATGACAAATTTCAACCTATCAATTCCCTCCACACCTAAACCATATTTGTTCTCAAACATGAGAACAATAAATCAAGCAATCAAATTCAAACAATAGCTAATGTTCAAATCTTCTATTGTCAAGATACAATTTAAACATATGTCAAGCATTAGTGGTCATTTTGAAGAAATATCTCTCCAGTTAGCTTTCAAGATCAAGGACTCTTCTAATTCCTAACTAACTAATCTAAGAATATAAAATATTCAACCAGCATTTTTCAGCAAACGGTTCAACTATTAAGCAAAATCTCAACATTAAATCCCATGGATTAGCAGGCTAACAATTCATTCGCATTCTTCCATATTTTTCACTACTAGCATCTCTTTTTTTTCTTTTCTAAAGTATCCCCACGCTTGAGTTTTTTTTTAGGGGGAATGCTTAATCTTTAGCCATTCAAACCTTTTTTATACGAATTCTGACATTTTACCAAATGAAGGAGTCCAGTTACTCAACCCTCATCACTTAAAAATCACATACTCATAACCATCGCCGTTTTTTGACACGAAAGTCAACATTTGTGGTGAAGACCTCCGGTTACTAGGCAACGATAACTAGTGGAGTATAGCCAAATACTATTTATAAATAAGCACCAAATTAAAATTAAAAATCACAAAACCCATTTCATTTCTCAAAACCTTAGAGAAGTTAACCAAAAAGTGTAAAAGTCACAAAATCTCAAATATTCACCAAAGAGATACCCTTAAACTTAATCATGTCATACTTAATATTTTAGAGTATAAAATCTTAACAATAGAAAATTTTGAGACATCTAACCATCGTTTATCAGGAACAACCACAAATATGCACAAAAACAGGCAAAAAGTGGATAAAATAAAAAAAATTGAACAAAAAATTTCAACAAAAAATGCCTACACTTGCACTTTTTCAATATACTATCATATGCTATCCCCCCACACTTAAATCTTACATTGTTCCTAATGTAAAATAAAGAATAAAAGAAAAGTAATGGGGATAACAAAACTTCCCTGATAATTGAACTCGCCCAACTATCCATTTAGTGAACTCGCCCACGCAGATGCTTTAACTCGGCAGCCCATGTAGTGGTCTTAGACTTAAGGGGGTGCCTTTGTCTTAGCCATTTACATAGAATAT
This sequence comes from Coffea eugenioides, assembly GCF_003713205.1. Lineage (NCBI taxonomy): Eukaryota > Viridiplantae > Streptophyta > Magnoliopsida > Gentianales > Rubiaceae > Coffea > Coffea eugenioides. The sequence continues at coordinate 28,964,772 of NC_040040.1, read as the reverse complement.
TTGGAGTTGTTTCGGTTACGGCAGAGCAAAGTACCAAGACAGAGTAGCTCCCCGTCGATGTTGTGAGGCAGAAACCCATTGGAAAACGGTGCAGCGAACTTCCAATGGCAGGCAAACAGCAAAGTGAGTTCACCCAACAAGCAATCAGCAATAGCAATTCAGTCCAATTGAGATAGCCACAACCTATCTAATCAGCAACATAAATCCTTCAAAAGTTAATCGAAGTTGAGGCAAATGGTAGAACAGCGAGCTTTGTTTTCTTCTTGCTGGACAATGGCTTGCGCGACGAGAAAGAGAGAGATGGATGGCGTGCGGTGGCAGCGAATGAACGGAGAAAGAGAGAGAGACGGCGGCGCGACTGGTGGGCTGCAGTTTGGGGAGAAGAAAGAAAAGAAAAAGAAGGAATAAAGAAAGAAAGAAAGAACGGAAAGGAAAGGAAAGAAAGAAGAAAAAAAAGAAAAAAAAGAAAGAGGAAAGAGAAAAGAAGAAAGAAAGGAGAAGAAAAAAAGAAGAAGAAACAGAAATAGGAAAGAGTTTCAGTGAAATTTTTTTTTTTTACCCTTCCTCAGGACACGACATGGGCACGTCATAATGGTAAGAACCTTTCCGACAATGATTCGTTGAATTGAAAGTTACCACGTGCTCTGTTGACGCGGGCACGTCATGTTGGGAGGACATCTTCTGACCATTGAAATAGGAACAACGAAAATTAAACACACCAAATTCGAAAATCTAACATAAATAAAATAAAACTAATAATAAAAATAAACTAAAAATTGAATTGGGTTGACTCCCAATAAACACTTTTCTTTAATGTATTTGACTAGACATTGTCATGTTTGTTCAGAGAGGATAAAATCTTGTGATTCGTTTTAGTACTTCATCCTCTATATAATCCTAATAGCTCTTGTAAATAGAGGAATCTTTCAGCATACGAGATACTTTCTTCCATGGACTAGTAAACGGTGCCAAACAAGTCAATAATAATCTTAATTCTCCACTCACTCCTCCATCATGCGTACTTACTGGTTCAAGATATTTTGCTGTCGCCACTCTTAACTTATTCCTGTCATAAAATTCAAAATCTTTTGGTATAATAAAGTCAATCTCGCTAACAGGAATTAAAGAATAAGAGTCAGGAGAATGTTAATTAAGGAATAGAGGAGATGTCACCGCATTCGGAGATTGTTCACTAGATTCATTCACTTGAACGATTTGATGTTGGGGTCTCATTTCTTGCACTTCAACCTCTTTTTCAACTGCATCTTTAGATTCGTGTTCTTGAGACTCTTGCAGTTCCATGTCACTTGTTAGGACAATTGCACTCTCCTCTTCTTTAAGGTCGATAATGGTTTGTGAGGACAATTTTTCACACATTTGAGAAGTTAATTGCGTCACTCTAGATGCCATCAGACATAGTTGATTCCCTATGTTATGAATGTTCATTTCTGTTTCCTGTTGAAATCGATATGTGTTAGCAATTAGTGATTTTATCATTTCTTCAAGAGACATATCTGATGTGGGTGATTGCTGTTGCTTTTGATATTGATGTTGAAAATCAATTGGCTCTGGGGCATAATTAAAGTTGGAGTTGTCCCACCATTTTTGATCATACTCGTTTGAATAAGGGTCATACCATGTTCGAGATTGGGGTGAAAAATCTCCAAAAGTATTGATTGGAGCACTCAGGTCATTTTGAAATACGGAACATATGTTGGTTGAATGATCTGAGGTATAATAAGTTCCACAAGTTGCAACAGCCAATTGACCATTAGAAAAAACACGAGTCTCATTACCCCTTCTACGAATAAAATCCAGTTTATCACCAAAATACGGAATATTAGCAGCCATAAACTAATAAAAAAAGAGAAAAATAAAAATAAAAACAAGATGAACTAAAAAAGAAACAAATTAATCAGGCATCAGTCTCCGACAACGGCACCAAAAATTGATAGGAGTCGAGCCTATGCAATAATAATTACCTACTCAAGAAAAATAAAAATTTTGTATATAGCGGTGAGTAGGGTCGAATTCACAGGGATTGGGGATAATTTATTTCTTTTAGACTCCAGAGATGGGGAGTTTTTATAAAAATAACTAATTAACTAAATAAAAGCAACTCACAAAAATAAACAGGAATTAATCAACAATAGATACGACTCTAGCCAAAGATGCAACTTTTCAGACATGATCCATTCAACTGATCATCGATGCAAAGATAATTCAATTACTCATTAATAGATTGGTTATAGTTGTCATACACGCGATAAACAACCAACTTTTTCTTACTTTATCAATAGTCAAGGTACAACTGTTAACTATTTTTCTAACCAAGAAACAACCCTAGGTACGATCATAGGATTTAATTCTTCGATTGCATTAAGAATTAGAAAAGCCCAATCCTAACCAATAAACACGCTACGAAGATTTGTTTAAATTAGATCATACGTTTCCCTAACATTGGACCAATCAATCTAGTCGCCGCTGGTATTAACTAATCAAAGAATTACGAATTTAATCGATTAATTTGATAGTAGATTATTAGGTTGATTCGAATATCGAACCCTAGACATTCAAATAACAAAACAATCATAAGAAGTTAAACCAGAAAACAAACGAATACCAATAAATAAAAGAAATAAATAAAATTAATTCAATCTCACAAATATTTGGAACCGCGCCTTTAAGTTGGCATTCGACTAGAAATAGAATTCTAGTTCATCTCAGTTAAGAAAATCCCACACAAAATAATCGAGCTCTTTGACATGGATGATCTCCCCGCAAGTGATATATTTATCCAAAGTACAGAAAAGAAAAACGAAGCAACAATGTTCTCCTTGTCTCTTTCAGCTTATGGCCTAAAATAAAGTAAAAGAGATAACCTATTACTAATTGTTCCCTGGCCGAGGTAGTAATCAAACGGGAATTCGGCCTTCTTTTTCTCTTTGTTTTCTAATTGAAATCTACTACTAAATAACAACTAGTCTCCTAAATAGAAAAATAAACCACAAAAGAAAATATTCCAAATTTCCTAATTCAACCAGTAAACCAATAATGAAAATTCAAATCTTCCAAATCTTCCTCTAAAGCTGCCTAGAGTTTGAATTAAACTTGGAAACAGGCCCCGAACGTGTAAATCTCAAATCCTTCGGCCTTGACAACTAATTTTCAGAAAATCACCTATTTTTAGCAACTTTCACTCTACTGCCCTACAATTAGTACAATTAACCAAATGTAAGTAAAATCCAACAATTAAAACAGTATTTGGCTAGAATAAAGGGGAAATCAATCATAAATTTAATGACAAATTTCAACCTACCAATATATGACCATGTTTAAATACACTTACTTGCGATGCAATCATATCTTATACCCAACATATTATTCTTTCATGTAATATTACAAGAGGACAAATCTAAAATGTTCTTATTTAGTTGGCAACATTCCCTTAAGCCCCATTTGGAGTAATGTCTTGGTTTAATTACACTTTATGCCCCTAAAGCACCATCATTGTAGCGCTTTACCCCTTGAACCCAAACTATACAAACTTTACCCGCTCTAAAAATTGGTCAAATTAAAATATATCTAACAATTGACAATTTCATTATGCATTGACAAAAATAGTCCTAAACAAATTATGTAGATATATTTTATCCTTTGGCTTATATATATCCAAGATGCAACTCAGACAACACGATTCAAGTTCATGCTCATCAAGACCAATCGAGCAGATATCATCGGTTTCATTTTTCTAGCATTGTTTATAAGAAATATATTTTTTAAAAAATTACCAATAAAGGTGCAATAGGATTAAAAGGTCTCCACATAACTTATTCAAGGCTAATTATGTTTGTATTTCACAATATAATCATGAATTGTCACATGTGTTTCAATTTGACCAAGTTTTTAGTGTTTAAAATGTGTATTTATTTTGTTCAGAGGGTAAAGTACAACAAGAGGGTGCTTTAGGAGGGCGAAGTGTAATTGACCCTAACTTCTTAATGCATAGACTATGGGCATCAAACCCTCCGAGTCCTTACTATAGCCTGTAAGACATTGTTGGACTAGGATGAGGTAGCATACATTCTTGACTAGAAGACGGTGTTTTGAAAATTGGATTGGACTGGCTAGTTCGATCGGTCGAATCGTGCACCGGCCATACTTTCGATCCAACTCAATAAAAACCTCAAACAGTCAATTGAACCGATCAAATTCGATCAAGAATCGGTTGAATCGATAAAAATCGGGAGGTTCAACTAAATTTTATTAAAATTTTATTTTCTAAAATAAATATTTATTTTTATTCAAAATTTTTAATACTAAAGTAAATAAAAAATTATTAAAGCTTTGAATTGAGGTTGAATCAGTTGAACCAATTGAACCACAAACTGGAAAAGTTTTCTGGTTCACTTTTTGGTCCGAATTTAAAAACATCGCTAGAAGGTTGGAGTTTGGACTTTGGAGGTGATTGTTAGCTGGCCTAGTTATCCGTCAGGTGTAGGAATTTGGAGGTCCAAATTGTGAGGACTTGCAAAATTCTTCATATTTTCTTAAAATTTCCTTTTATTTTGAATAAGTTACTTTATAATTTCTTTACTACTAAATTACTCCCTCAATAGGTGTAATAAATCATAGAATTGAGAGTTTTACCTTTACTTTTATAGTTAGGGTAAACTAGGGTTTTTGCGTATTTTGATAGTGTGATTAATTGGTGAGGTGTGTGTACTAAATTTGGTGGTTAAGAGTGAGTTTTAAATAAGAGGAAGTGTGTGTTTAGAAGTGTTATTAATAAGTTAGTGAATTATAAGTTAAAACACAAGTACGCGAGAGTTAAGGAAAAACGGCTTGAACCGACGTGTACCGTTTGCTATCGATTGAGTACACCACTTGAACACTACTTTATTACCTTAATTCTCTTGATTTTATTTCACCTAATCAGCCCCTAATTAATCCTTAAAGTGGCCGAAAATATTGACCAAAGAAAAGAGAGAAAAGAAAAAAAATAAGAGGTAATCTTGTTGTGAAGTGGCGGCCATCCAAAGAATGTTGACCAAGCTAGTTTCCTTCATTCTTATCTCTCATTTTGGCTAAGTTGCCTTCACTTTGTTCTTGTCTTGGCCGAGACTTAGGGAGAGAAAAACAAAGAGAAGAAACCTCCAATTTCATCCTTGATTAGCCTTGTTTGAGTAAAATCTCAAAAACTAAACCTATTAAACTTACCTCTTGGTGCTTAGGAAGCTAGGAAAGGTGAAAGTCTTGGGAGAACGAGCATGGTTCTTCACTTAGCAACAAGTATTGGAAGGTATAAGATGATCCATTCCCTTTCTCTTTCTTAATCTTACAAAATATGCTATAGAAGCTTGTAATCTTGGCATGTGATGGATGATTTTCTAGTTTTTGGTGGTGTAGTGAAAATTTCAGCTAAGGTTTTATATTTTTCAGCCATGATTATGTTGTTTAACTAGAAAATGTTGGTATTGAGTTTGGATATGGAATTTGTGAAGCGATTGGTGGCATGATTGTGACATTTTAGAGTTAAAAATTGAATTTTCAGCATTTGGTGGTGAATTTCAGTTAATTTCATGAGATTTCCGGTAGTTTTAGGAGATGAACTAGAACCTAATTTTTATACTGTTTGAAACCTCTATGAATCTAGTTTTAAACGCCGCTGACGGAGCTCAATTTCGATTTTTCTACACCAAGTTATAGCCATTTTACCAAAACTGTTTAGTTACCCTGTTTTGGCTCCGACAGAATTTTATGTCTCTATTTTTGCCAATTTCGACCCTGATAATGTTTGAACTGGGATTTGATGCCTTCATTAAAGTTGTAGACCTATGTCTTAGCTTCGAAACTCCATCAAATTTACCTCAATCCGATATACCTAACTACAGTTATGACCAAAATACCAAATTATGACAAATCTGTCACTTATAATTTCTTCTTTAAACTGGTTTCCAGCTTTGATATCCATGGTGATAAGTTTATTATTTGGTTTGTTTGGTTGGTTTTGAGGCCTTGAATAGATGTATGTTGTTGGTTATCACTTATGGTTGGATTGGAGGTTTTTTGGCTTGTGAATCCAAGTTGTACTTGGATGGAAAAATGGATAAATACAAAAGGCATGCTGCCCAACTTTTCACTCGAAAGATAAGCGAGTAAACTTGAAACTTGAGCGATAATTTTAGGTCGAAGTGAACTTGGATTGTCTATGGTAGTCAAGTTACCATTAGTTGAGGTATATAAGATGAAATTTTACCAAAACTCATACCCTTTAAAAGGTGGAAGTAGCGACCCTTATAACTACGACTTTTTCAATCTTTCATACCAAGTGCGAATTCAAAAGTTTTAATCGCTTATTTATTAACACTAAAAGAGCGAGTATGAATTTTCTAGAGTTTGATAAGTAACATGAATACTACTTAAACGAGTTTCATTTACTTGATTTTCTTTAAGCGAAACTCCTAAGTTTCGAATCCTAGTTGATTTCAAACTCTTAAATGATATTTTATCGCAGATTTGGACTCCAAACAAGGAGTTGCACCTGAGTGTGATCCTAAGAAGCATTAAGTCTTTGGTGAGTGCTTCCAAATGCATGATTGAAGTTGATACTTGATTTAAATGCTTTACCAACGTGGTCAGATGATATTTGATTGGTTTGGTCGGACAAGGGTGTACTTTATCGCACTTGATCTAATGTGATATATTCTTGTTCATTGGTTGCAATTGACTTGATATACATGCATACAACTTGAATACTGTCTGAAATTCCAAAAACCCTATGGCTAGTTACTCGAGTCGAGTCGGGCAAGGGCCTGGTCGATTAGGTAACGAACCCTGGGTCTCTAGTTTTGTCGAGTGGAGTGTTATCTTCTCGACTAATCGGTATACTTGAGTATTATCACCGGTGTTTATCTTGGAGTTCGGGCCCGACATGGGGTTTGATTGGTGAACGGAGATTGGAGTTAAGTGGTATACTACTGGACTAGTTACTTTACTTAAAAGTTGACGGAGTGTCAACTACTACGTAATCAAACTATGGTGGAGCTAGTTTGTAAAAGCAACTGTATCCTTTTACTTGAAATGTTTAATACTTACTGATTAGCTATACGAAGTGTTATTGCTCATTTTCTTGACTTGTTATGCTCGCTACTTTGCTACTTTGATACTTTCACTTTTAATTAATGGTCAACTTGCTATTTGGAACCTCACTGAGATTTAGCTCACTCTATTAGATTTGTTTTCCTTACAGGGAGTACGAGCGAGGGTGTGAGACTGGTACAGTCTAGCATAGTCTAGTTTTTAAATTTATACGATTGTACTCGTACTAGTGCTCAGTTAGGGTTGAATGTATCTGAAATTCACATCTTTTGTTATATTTGGGATTGTATGAATATTTGGGATAGAAATGAATGTAAATGTACATTCGAAACTTGGCAACTGTTATTTCATTTACTCTTGAGGTTGTAACTTATTTTATTGGAAGTAAGTAAGCGAGTGTGACGACCCCACCTCCCCCTAAGGCATACCAAAGGGTTCGGCGGACCGCCTGCCCAGCTCTCGCCAGGACTCACTCACTAACTCAATCGAGTCATGTACACACATCCATGAACCATAATTAACATTCACAATTCAAGCTTATAATTTACATTGATAGAAAACGGGGTACAAAGTCTTAATACACCAAACTAGCTCAAAACGTATACAATCCAAGTACATCATGTTCCATTCAAGGAATAGCGCGAGTACAAGACCAAAAAGTCAAAAGTCAAAACAAAAGGCTACGTTAGCTTTTACAAGTCTCGCGCGTCACTCGTATCCCTGTAAGGAAAACAAATAGCGTGGTATGAGCTAAAAGCCCAGTGAGGTTCCAAATAGCAAATTGACCATTATTTTTTTTTGTACAAGTTTCGATATAGCAAAGTAACGAGCATGAAGAGTTCATAAATGTGAACAATAACACGTCAAGTAGCAATCTCAAAATGAGCGAGTGTAGAAGTTTTTCACAAGCAACAATAATCCAATAAGCAATAATCACTCCAAAGTATAAGGATACGGATGACTCTCAGGAGCCAAATTCCCATTTCATTACCAGAAGCTTGATCACGTAGTAGTTGACACTCCGTCAACTTTCAAGTAAGTAACCAATCCAGTAGAACACCACTTACACGACTCTCCGTCCACCATTCACACCCCCTACTGGGCCCAAAATCCTCAATAAACATGGGTGGTAATACTCGAGTATACCGTTAGTCGAGGAGATAACACTCCACTCGACATTACAAGTGACCCAGGGTTTGTTATCTAATCGACCAGGCCCTTGCCGGCTCGACTCGAGTAACTCGCCACAGGGTTTCCGGAATTCCAGGAAGTGCGCACATCATGAACGAGTATATCAAGTCAATTGCAATCAATAAACAAGTATATCACGTAAGGGCAAGTGCGATAAAGTACACTCTTGCCCTATCAATTCACGTATATAACATGTACTCATATTGGTCATGTATCAAGTTCAAGTATCAAGTTCAATTCAGTATTTGAAAGCACTCACCAAAAGATATAGTGCCTTTATTGATCACTTTCAGGGTATACTCCGGGTTCGGAGTCCAAATCTGCGATAAAACTCAGTTTGAGAACTTTGAAATATGACTAAGATTCGAAACTTAGACGTTTTATTCAATCAAAATCAAGAAACTGGAATTCACTTGGAGAGTAGTCGTGAAATAGTTGCTCGCTCTTCAAACTGAAAAATTTGATAACATTTTTGCTTGAAGATGACTCTTGAGTCAAAAGTGCAAATAAAACGGTTTCGTAGTGATTCATATCGTTTTCCTAAGGGTACAAGTTCGGTCAAGTCCTAACATATAACCCTTGATAAACAAATGACAAAGGTCCTCGATAGTTCAAGGAATAATCACTTAACCTTCACTCAAGTCACAAAGAGAGTTTTCTAGACCTCGAGTAAAAATTCGGGCAGCATGCCCTTTGTGTTTACCTAATTCCAGCCATTTAGGCTTCATTATTTTTCTTCAACAACATCCCAACATCATACAAATAAGCAATTTATGTCAAGAGCCGTTCCATAGGCTCACAATATCATAACAACACGAATCGCATCAAGTACAAGTGCAGAAACGCAATGTAGTTCAAGACAGATTTGACGTACAAATGCGGTAATAACATATCCAAGGCTACGCTTATCGGATTAAGATGAAACCTGTGCCATTTCGAAGCTAAGACACAGAGCTACAACATTCATGAAGGTCACTTAGTCCATTTCCTAATGTAACTTAGTCAAAATCTCAGATTACTAAACCAGAAACCAATTCACCGGCAGTTTAAACGCATTATGCTGTAACGGACCTAACTCAGTGTACACAAGTCCGAATCAGGTTTTCTTTGAGGAATTTTAAAGCTACTTCAGAACACTACAACTTTTATGTTTTGGCCGAGAGCTAAATCAGAATGGATCCTGGTCAAAAATCGTGATAAACTGGACTGAACTGAAGAAACGGACTGCTGGGAAATTCTTAAAACAGTAGGGGTATTTTGGACTTTTCACGTTCTGCGTTGCTCCGATTGAGCTGAAATTTTATAGGCACCTATAAAATACCATTATCTACAACTTTCCTTCTTTGACCCAAGGCCAATTCGGCCTCTAACACATAGATACAAATTCGGACAGAAATGATCAAGAATTTTCCAGAAATCTGGAATTTGTAGTTTCTAGTGAAATTTTCCCTAATTTCTCACTCCAATCACTCCCAAAACACCTTATGAAACCTCAATGGTAACATACAAGTATCACACATCAAGTTGGGCAGAAATTCCACAGCCCTAGTTCATCAATTAAATTGGGGAAAACTACTAAAACTTGCTAATCATCCATAATCTCACCACTATAATCAACTACTAAACTTAATTTAACAAGATTAGATGTAAAACTTGGAGAGATAACTCTCTTACCTTGAATAAAAGTCACCAAGAGTAGCACAAGCTCTCCCCTTCAAGAATCACACCACCACTCACTAGCTAGTCACTAGAAAACAAGTTTAATCGGTTTACTTCGCTCGATTCCTCACTTATTTGTTGGATTTGGAGATGAAATGAAAGATTTTTCCCTTGGAGTTTCTCTCCTTGTTGCTCTCGGCCAGCTCCAGCAGAAAATGAGGAAGAATAGCTAAGTGTTGGAGTTAAATGGTTAAGGTTGGTCTTGGGTAAGAAGCCATGAGGTGGTGACAAGTGTCACCACCACCACCCTTTCTTTTCTCTTTCTTTCTTGCCTTTCTTGACCACTAATTTCGGTCAAGGCTGCCAAGAGAGAAGATATTATGTGCAAAAGTCAACAACTTGTTGGGTAAGAAAAATGGTGGTCAAGCGGTGCGTTCAATCGGTAATGCGCGGGACCCGCCGGTTCGCGCCGTTTTTCTTAAAACTCACGTACTAGGGTTTTTACCTCCCATTCACTAACCTTATATCATTGCTACTACTCACATTTTATTTCTCACTTAAAAGTCACTTTTAATCCCCAAATTAATTCTTATTCTGTACCGAAAATTCATCCGGCTAAAAATCGCGAAAACCCTAATTTCGCTCCAAACTTGAAACCGAAGCGTAAAACCCTATTTTCTAGGTTTATTTACACTTAGAGTGAAATATTTGGGTAGTGGCCTTTGATAAATACTAATTTTCAAATAAAAGGGTATTTTTGAGGAAAAATACAAGGAATTTGCGAGTCCTCACAGCGAGTCCGGGCGAGAGTTGGGCAGGCGGTCCGCTAAACCCTGAGGTACGCTCTAGAGGGAGGTGGGATCGTCACACAAATGATACTGTCAAAAACAGCCTTTCGCTAAAGGAATTCAATAAAAATGCACCCTTATCTTTAAATAAAATCACTTAACACGGTCAGCGGATATTCGCTATTCCAAGACAATTGGAGTCCAATCAATTGTTCGTTAGGTATGTTGTTTAGGCATATACAAATTGTCAATTATGTTGCACCATAGAAACAAAATATCTTGTCTTCTGATTTCGTATGCGTTCTAATTTCCACAACATTCGGTTGTGATATCTAAAAGAACAAACCTTTTGTAGAAATTAAATTAATTAAGGGAGATAAACGGTGATATTTGTCAATTTGCTTGATTAGTATCATTATTTGGCCCCCCATTCTATCCATGTTGATATGGCTAAATTTGTGATCTTTTTGAATGTATTTCATATTATTTTTGAGTCAATTTGTAAGATTAATTGGTAAAATTATCCATTTTATGTCACTAATTTGCACCTTAAGTTGATAAATGAATTAGTTGTCATTTTGTCATTTTACTTGTAAAATCTCTTTGTTTTTGTAGGTAAAATAATCAAACTCAATTGAAAGCGAAATGAGCGAGGACTAGACGCTTGAGAAGTCACAATAGTGGCTAAAAGAAGTGGTGCAAGTCAAGGATGAAAAAAAAAAGAGAGAATCCCTCCAGGGTTTCTCTACAGATTCTGCCAAGGATTGTTAGCAGAATCTCATTTTATAGAGAATCACAAGTTCTGCGCAATTTCCTTGGGAGAATCCCTAGAGCGATTGGTCTGAGAGATTCATGATGGTTGCAAGTTGCCAACTTGCATGATTTTTGTTTCTTTCTTTATCTTGGACAAGACACAAAAGGACAATTTGTACCAAGTTTTGGTGGATCTAGGAGCTTTATTCCTTGACTTTTAACAAGAAAGAAACACATTATGGAGGAGAGAGATTAGCTCTTGATAAGAAGAAGAAGAACTTTTCTTTCTTTTCTCTCTAGTTTAGCTTAGTGATTGTTTAGATCTAGTTTTCATTTCTCTTGAAGAAATTGAAGAATTCTTGATGTAACAATATATTTTTTATGGCAATGAAGATGATAAAGTTTGAAGATCTTATTTCTTCACTTGAATAGCCATTTCTTTCTTTTTACTCTCTTTGTTGTTTCATTAATGCTTAGTTACTTTGAAAACATGAACTTTGTTGTTAAATCTACTATGTCTAGCTAAATCTTCTTGTTCTAGGGATAGAGGGATAGATGAAGTTATTTGTGCATTGATTATAGTTGGATAAAGTTGATTATTGCTATATCTTGTACTTTCCAGTTTATTTATTCTTGCTTTAACACTTGTGAATGATTGATCACCATTTACAAGCCATTATAGTTGTTAATTTATGAGAATAGTTGACAATGATTGTGAGAACTTGGGAAATTTATGTGTACACTTTGAATTTATTTCATTACATTTAATCTGTTATTAGAAATATTATATGTAACAAATGAATGGTTAAATTAAATGCATAATTGAATTCCTATAAAATTGAAAATTTAGGAAAAAAATTATAAAATAAAATAATGATAAAGATAATATATATAATAATAATAATAAACAGAATAGGGGGAGGGAGTATAAGCGAGAGGTCTCGGGTTCGAGTCTTCCCGCTTACACTAAATAATAATAATAACAATAATAATAATAATAAACAGAATAATAGAATGGTGTAGAAAATTTTAGGAATCAAATAAATATATGATAGGCATATTGCAAATTGTGTCATTTGAATTTATTATATAGTTGAATAAGTACATGTCTAATAAATTTTTCTTAAAGCTAAATGTGTGAAAATATACTAGATCAATGTAAGAAAATTTTCTTACGAAATACAAATAAAGTTAGGAGTTAATGTATGAAATAATAAAATTATAGCCTTAGTAAGCAAATAAGCTAAAACTTAAAGGACCAATTTAACCCTAAATGTTAGACAATTCACCATGCAGTCTAAGGAAGTAATCTTCTAGACAACCGAGTGAGACTTAGGCAAAACAATTGCCAAAATATTTGGGCGGTGATCAAAGAGGAATCAAAGGAAGGCAGCTGCCAATAAGCTGCTAAGTCCACGCAGCAACTAGTGGAGCAAATAGAGGTTGATTCATAAGCTGGGCGGTGACCGAAAGAGAGGCTAAGAGAAATCAATTGTTACAACACTTAGGTGATAGCTGAGTAGAGAAGCAAAGCTTCAAACCTTTTCTGTCCAACCTAACAACCGAGAGGAAACAAGGAAAATCATCTGTTGATACACTTGGACAATAATGAGAGTGTAGAACTTGTGAGGACCCGTAAAATTCTTTATATTTTTCTTAAAATTCCTTTTTATTTGGAAATTATTACTTTAGAATAGCCTTACTACTCATTTACCCCACAATAAGTGCAAATAAACATAGAATCAAGGGTTTTTCCTTTCGTTTCCAAGTTATCGTAAATTAGGGTTTTCACGTCTTTTCGTAGTGTGATTAACCGTACGGAGTGTGTACTAAATTTGGTGATTAAGAGTGAGTTTTAGATGATATTAAGTGTGTGATTAGAAGTGATAATAATAAGTTAGTGAATTATAAGTTAAAACCCTAATATACGCAATTTAAGAAAAAAAACGGCCCAAACCGACGAGTATCGCTTACTACCGATTGAACACCCCACTTGACTACCATAAAATATCTTTGATATTATTGCAAAATATCTCCCTCATCCTTAGCTCTCTTGGCCGAAATTGTTGACTCAAAAATACAAGAGAAAAGAAAAAATTTTGGATGGAAATTGGTGGTGACAAGTGGCCTCAATCCCTTGCACCTTTGACCCAAGTGAAGACTAAGTCTTAAAACCATCTTGGAGCTTCATTCTTCTCCATTTTTGCAGCTTGTTGGCCGAGCATAAGAGAGAGAGTGAGCAAGAGAAAAATAACTTCATTTCATCTTGATTTGCACCATTTGAGTGAAACCAAGAAAAACTAAACCGATTAATCACTAGTTTGGGAGCTTGGGAAGCTTAAGGAACCAAAAATTTCAAGGGGAAGTGGAGGATAACTCTAGCAAGCTTTGTTTTGAGGTAATATGGCTGACCACTCTTTTCTTTTTCCTTAATCATGCTGGAGTTGCTTAGTAACTTGTATTTGTGGTTGTAATGCTTATATCAAGTGATTTTGGATGATTGGAGTGATGCATTTAAGTTAGGGTTTGAATTATTCCCTTCTCATACTTGTTGTATGGATGATTTATGATGTATGTAAGCTTGTATAAGAGGTTGTGGTAGTGATTTAGTAGTGATTTAAGCAGGAAATGAAGAGATTTCCCTTTTAAACCCCAAATTCCAGATTTCAGGAAATCTTGTTTTCAGTTCTGCCCCTTTCTGTTTTCCTATGATAGAGGCCGAATTAGGCTTAACATAAAACATGAAAGTTGTAGAGAATGATGTTTTATAGGTGTCTGTAAAATTTCAGATCAATCATAACACTGTAGCATGTGAAAAGATAAAAAATACCCCTGAAAGCCATAGGTAGAACTTTAGGGACAGTTTTGACATTTCACCAATTTGACCGCGCCTGTTCACCCTGATGCGTACTGAATTAGCATTTAGTCAAAACATGAAAGTTATAGTTCTATATCTTATCTTTCCAACGCCCCTAGAATCACCTCGATTGGACTTTGGTAGCTTGAGTTACGGCCATTTGAATGTAGTGCAGTTAGCTAGCCTGTTGGTAGGAATCCGGTTCTGTAAATTGGGAATATGACTTGGATACACTAGAAACTGGACTAAGTGGTCTTCAAAATTGTAGCCCTCTATTTTAGTTTCAAAACGGTATAAATTTCACCTCAATCCGATAAGTATAGCCTCAGTTGTGTCCGTTACGCAAAACAACATCAAATCTGTCTTTTGTTTCTTGACTCAACCTTCATTTCCGCACATGTTCCTAGCTTGATTTTGTACTTAAATGACTTGGAGCCTATGGAATGGCTATTGAAATGAGATGATTTTGTGTGTGACTTTGGGATTGATTGAGGAAAAGAATGAAGCCATAAATGGCTGGGAAATAGGTAAATACAAAGGGCGTGCTGCCCAAATTTGCACTCGAGAACTAGGTAAGGATTTGAGGACGAATACCACTTGAACCATCTAGAATATTTACGTCTTCTCTTATTAAGGTATATAAGTTAGAATTCGGCCGAAATTTGTACTCTTGGAAAAATGAAATTTTCGACTATTAGAAATACGTTTTCTTTGTCACTTCGGCTCCAATAGAGATTTTAAAGTTTTACGAGTGAGCATAAGTTTTGGTTTAAATGTACTCTTTTCACTACCCAAATCCTATTTATACTTTGTACTAGTATGTATTCGAATTTTCTTTGAATCACTTAAATCTTTGGTGGTTGAAGCATAATGCGTTCTTTTGATTATATTAGGGTTTCTTGGTGATTGAGGGTGTTATCCGGAAGGATACTTTGGACGTTATTTTGCTTAAATAGGTGAGTGTTCCTTGTTTGTTATATTTTCATTGACTATGTGGCTTGTTCTTGATTATATGACTTGTTATGAACGAATGACAACATGTTAAATGTTTTCAATGATTGCTTAAAATGAGTTTTCTAGGCGAGTGTGTACTTTATCGCACTCGACCAAAATGAATGTGAAATTTTCAATGATTAAATAATTAAATGCTAGTTGCACATGAATGTAAGCAGTTTGGTTGAACTGGGCCCTTGCCCTTCATTGCCGGTTGACTCGAGCCAGAAACGGACTCTGTCGGGCGATTTGGTGACCTTGGGTGAACGTTTGGTATACTCGAGTATTACCTTGTAGTCTGGTGGAGCCTAGGCAACGTCCAGGATGGGGTGAAATGAAATGAATGAACGAATGTCAATGTAAATGAAGGGTTTTACTTATCAAAATGCGTTTACAAACGAATGGAGGAATAAGGAAATGAAAGGAGAATGAATGAATGAATAAATAGCTCCATGTGAGCACATTTCCTTTTAATGAATGTGTTATTATCGCTTTCCATTGTCAATGTTTCTTGAATTTTTGGTTATCTATGGTTAATGCATTGAACTTATTGTTTGATTATGTGTTCGGAACCTCACTGAGCTTTTAACTCATCCCTTTAGTTTTATTTTCCTTAACAGGGGAAGGCGAGTAAAGACGAGAGCTCGTTATAGACTAGTCTAGACTAGTTTCAGATTTTTGTAATGGTTCTTGCCCTATCTTTCGGCACGGGCTGGATGTATGAAGGATTGAGAACCTTTGTATATTCGGTGTTTGTACTCCCTTTTGAGATAGAAATGTATATAAGTTTCGCGTTAAGTTTTGGATTGTTGATATATTTATTCCTGTGATTTTATTCCGGTTTTAAGTGAGGACTGAAGTGAACGACTGAGTCCCGGCGAGAGTTGGACAGGCGGTCCGCCAAACCCTTTGGTTCGCCTAAGGGGAAGGTGGGGCTGTCACAGAACTGAGTGTGCGAGTGGGAGAGGAAGCTTGGCTAGCTTCATTGCCAACTAAACAAAAGCAAGAAAAGTACTGCAAGGAAAGCGGGAGAAGTGGAGCGAGGACCTGAAGGAACTGAACCAGGAAGCTAGTACAGCCTGTTGTTATCGAATTTTAGTAAGAAAAGGGGTAAGAACCTGCACTAATTCTCTGCTTGTTTGGTATAACTGGAATCACACATGAGCTGCATGTGAATTAGCACAGAAAATAAGTTCTTAGCTAAGATGAGATTCTGTTTTGAAAAGGATGAAATTATCGGACAGAGATGAAGAGAATGGAGAACTGTTGTTGAATTTCAGTTTATAAATGATGGAAAATTTGTATATAACCTCTTGATCATTTGGTATATTTGAATATGCATATTGTGTGCTGGATTCTGGCCAAGGAAAACTAAGTTTTGTTGCTGGATAGTCTTGTTTAGAACTGATAGCTACTGGAAGGAAATCTGGTGTAGGCTGCTATGCACCAGATTTAGCAGTCTTGTACAGACCTGCAATTCCACTCAATTTTCCTGTAAATCCTGATCATGGACTGTCTCGTTAGCTTAGGATAACCTGCAATAGATTAAGTACCCTCTGCATGAATGATTGAGACCAAAAACTAAGAAAGAAAAGCAGTGTTTTGAAAATCGGACCGGATGGTTGAACCGCAAACCGATCATGGCACCGGTTCGGTTCTATGTTATAGTTGACTTTGTCAGAAATCCGCTCAAAAATCGGTTGAACCGTGAAAACCGCCAAACCGGATTGAGCCGGTGGTTTCCGATTTTCAACTTTCCCTTCTTCTTCTTTTTTTTTTCAAGTTTTGCAAAATGCAACTATCAAGATTCGAAATCAAGACCTTTGTAATAGAAGACCAATGTAGTAACTGTTGCACCATCACATCTTATTAGTTTTTTTTTGATAACTTATTTATATAAAACAAACACTCATATTTCTTTTTTCCATTTTTCTTATAAAATCTCATCATCTCATGATTCTTTCTTTTTAATTTTCAACTCTCTCTCTCTCTCTCTCTATCCTCTTTTCTTTTGTCACTTACTTTTTAATCAAACCTCTTTATTTTTAATTTATTGATGTTTTCTTCCATTTTTTAATTTTATTTTTGTCCATTAAATTGAAAAAAGTTAAAAAAGAATTATTTTTCTTTAACCCAAATTATTAATGCCACAACCACGCACTTTTATCTCATTTTTTGTTTCTTATCAAGTTTGCATTTTTATTTTCGATTCTCTTGACTTCCTTCGAATTCCAAACTTCCTTTTTTAAATTGTAATCTCTAAATCCCAAAACGTAAATTAAAATTTAAGTTCACAATGTCTAAATTCTCATAGACATGAATTTTGTATAATTTCAAAATATTGTGATATTTTTGGGTTGGATTTAGATATAATTGAAATTGAAATGAAATTTATTTGTTTTAACTTATAATTTAAACAATTTATTTTTAAAAATCCAAGTTATTCAAAAATAGTAAACTTTTCATCATATAAAGTATTAAATTAGTCCATTACATGTCTTATTTTGTGCATATATATATTTATATAAATTATTTTTAAAAAAATTCATTGAACCGGGATTGAATCGGTCTGACCAATTGAATATCGACCCTTTCACTTCACCGGTTCAATCAACAGTCCGGTTTTTAAAACATTGAAGAAAGGGTAAGAAAATGTCAAATGATAAACTACGATTTTGCTGGAAAATTTTGTTAGAGCCGAGGAAATGAGAGTTGATTATGCAACTTGTTGTTTGAAATTTTGGAGGCACTTACTAGTAAATGCATGAGATATGTCACATCTATTGACCTAAAAGATATTTGCCTTTGAAACTAATAAAAACCTTGGAAATCCTAGCTGAAATTGTTGAAGAAAGTTGATGGAACCTGCTAGAATGGTCGAGAGAAAGAGAGATGAACTTTTGATCAGTCTTTCCATTGAATTTTAGTTGTGAACTTTTATATGTTCTATTTAAGGCTACTTGTAGCTTGATAATCTTGTTTTGCATGTTGAATTGGAGTTAACACAGAAGAAATTAAGGAAGTGGTTGTATGTTAAGTTGCCATTTTAATGATTGATGCTGTGGCGCCCCCACTTCTCCCAAGGGCGGACCCAAGGGTATCCGCGGGACGCCTGCCCAACTCTCGCCAGGACTCAAGACAATTCAATTCAAACTTAACGATACATACCAAATAATACAAGTCTAAATGAAGAAAAGTCATTTCCCTAACTGAATATCCAAATCTTACATCATGTTCTCAAAAGATACATCAAGTCCCAAAACACAACCATTAAAAGTCGACTAAACATTTACAACCAAGATTCCAATCAAAAGTATATCCTAGTCGGCTTTTCCAAAATCTTCCAATCCAACATATTAAGGAAAACAAACTAATGGATGAGCCAATACTCAGTGAGGCCAAGAAACACTTATACAAGCACGTAATCCACGTAGCAATCACAATTTAACAAATAATACAGTAGTATTCAAGTAATTAACAATTCGAGTGAGAAGAGTAAACAGAAACAATTCAAGGATATGGAAGCTTTCAGGAGCTAAGTTCCACTTGCTCTGCCAATGCTCGATCAATTACCTCCCCGCGATGACACTCCGTCAACCAGGTCGGTATTTAGTCCGTAGAAACTTCACTTACTCGTTCCCCGTTCACCATTACATACCCCAGTGCCGGGCCCGCTTTTCTTTTATATAAGGTGATACTACTCGAGTATGCCAAGCAAGATCTCTCAATAGATCAAGTTTATGTTTTTTTCATGGCTTACCAAGGTTTCCGACCAAACCCATACCGGTTCGAATCCAAGGTCGGCCAATGAGATTTGGGCATCCCCCACTATTACCACTAAGAGTCGAGGAGATTCACTCCAATCGACTTATGCAACCATAGCATAAATAATCATTTAAACACTTCACTTAAATATTCACTTCAAGTAATTCAAATACACTTCACTTGAATGAGAACGAGTGCGATAAAGTACACACTCGACTTGGCATTTTCAAAATATCCAATCACTAATCAATTAAGCACGTAACACTTTTTCACACACTTGACACTCACCAATCAAAAACAAGGAAGTAGTGTCCAATTAAGGGTTTAGGCGTCCACTATGAGATCCTCTTGAAGGTCCCCTTGAGTGCCTAAGCAAATAATAATTAACTATCACACACTATCGCTTATAAGTCTCTTGTTAACAAAAGAGATCGTACACTTGTACAATCTAAGAAAATATCATGAAATAGAGCTTTACTTACTCAGAATTCAAGGTTCAAAAGTGGTGTTTAACAACACAAGGAAAACTGATTTCCTTCATGAAGGCAAGTCTAAAATGGTCAATTAGTATCGAAGGGTAGTGAAGAGTTCCTAAAAACTCAATTCCCTTCAAGTTCAAAAATTTCAGTTTTAAGGAGCAATCTTTGAAAAATCATATCTTACACTCTGTAGGTCCAAAATTGAAAAACTTGGTACCGTTGGAAACTAGTTTCAAAGTACTAAAAGTTCCTAGAAGACACTTTTCCAAGATTCAAAAGGAAAAATACTCAAATTTCAGCTTAAAGTGGCTGATTTACACTATAAGACAGTTTCAGTATTGGTTTTCGGCAAATTTTGGAAATTCGGTAAAATTCACAGAAAGTGAACTAGCCTCTAAAATTCATAGAACTATTATATTCTAATCAAAGTTTTAAACACAAAAACGGAACTAGAATCAGAGTTTTGAGGGTCAAGATATAGCAGCTCAAAGTTGGTTAAAAATAAGGACCGTTCGGTCCATTTTCCAGATTTGGAAGAACAACTTCGGTATCTTGTTTATCTATCAAAACAGTCTTAGAATGACACAAAAATTGGTACAATTCAACTTTCATAGGAGGACTACTCCTCTATCAAATTTCATTTGAAATTTCACACGAGAAGGTAGTTAACAAAACTACCAAACTTTAAGGAATTTCCAAGGCAAATCTGTCTCCTTGCCTCCTTTTCCTTTTTCAAACATTTTGCCCAATGAAATCAACTCCAATCTGACTCATTTGTGAAACCAAGACCCAAGAAACATTTAATATACATTTTTTAGGTGATTGACATCATAATTTTCAAAACAACAAGTCCCAAGTCAAGCTAGGCCATTCGGCTAGCAAAATTAGGGTTTTCCAGATTTGGTACAGTTTGGGAATTGGACTATATCTCACTCAATACAACTTGAAATTGAGCATGGTTAGTGGCGTTGGAAACTAGATTTAAAAGGTTATATTTCATCAGAAGAAGTAATTTTGAAATTCAGCTTAAAAGTAAGAGAAAATGGAGCCACAATTTTCAGCTTCTACCATATTCTCAGTTGATTAGCCATACAGGACAGCCAACTTTGATCAGTCACTACAGATGACTCACTGAAAATTAGAAGGTGAATTTTACACCGTTGGAAAACTACGGATGTTTAGTTTCAAATTCCACAAACGGCACTTGATTTTGACATCTGAGCAGAGAGTTATGATCGTTCAAAGATGCTCTGTCCAGACCACCTGGACACCATTTTCCAGATTTGAAAATTTTTGAAATTTCAACTTTTACCCAACCAATTCAAATGATTTTTTGTGGAAACTTTCCACACATCCTACACAAAATATATACATCAGATTCAAGGCATTTGAGCATCAAAAATTTGAATCAAAGCTTCGGGAAAAACAGGGCAGATTTTCGGCCTCTTCCTATACAATTTTCCTTTGGTTTTCCTTTCACTTTTCCAACAAATCTCATCTTGTTTATCACATAACTAACACAAAAAACACTTATCATCATCATATCAGTCCTATACCATCAAGCTGGGATTTCATAGAGCCCACTCCAACCATTTAAATTCAACAACAACAATAACAATGAAGCTACAAGCTTCCTAGCAAAGATCAACCCACTAAAGCCAAGGTTAGATAGTTGGATGATTACTACCTCTTAGATGATGAAAAACCAGAAATTTTGGTCACCAAAAGCTCCAAGAAACTCGGCTAGAAGACCTCCTCCTCCAAGCCAAGGTGAATCTCCAAGTAGTTAGAAGTTGGATGGTGTTTTTGGGTGCAAGATTGGAGCAAGAATGGTGCAAGGTGAAGTTGGGTTTTCTCCTTCTTCTTCCTT
The DNA here is from genome assembly GCF_003713205.1 of Coffea eugenioides. Taxonomy (NCBI): domain Eukaryota; kingdom Viridiplantae; phylum Streptophyta; class Magnoliopsida; order Gentianales; family Rubiaceae; genus Coffea; species Coffea eugenioides. The sequence goes on along the minus strand of NC_040040.1, from coordinate 28,943,316 downwards.
GTGTGTTTCGGCCAGCCTTGAGGGTGAGGAGAGAGAGAGAAATCTGGTGAATGAAGCTTCTCTTGGAAGCTTTGGTGTTTTGTAGTTAAAATTTGAGCAAAAGTCAACTTTGAATAATAATCGCACGTGCGCGTTTCGTGTCCGTTTTCTCTTGGGTTTGTTTCACTTGTGCACTAAACCTCTAATGTACTTCCTTTAATATTATAATTATTCACTCTTAGTAGTCTAGAATAATTTCTTAAATCTCCAATTAACCGCTCCGACTCGATATACGCAAACTTTCGATTTACGCGCGATAAAGCGAAATTTACTAAAAATTCTTGTAACGATAATATATTTAACTAATACTAGGTTAAATAATTATAAAAATAATTATTTTAGAAATAAAATACGGGTCCTCACAGATGCAATTAGCTGATGACAGATTAGTATATATGGTTTCTTGGCTGGACAATTTGCTGGAACTAGGTGTTATCTGCCTTGGTTTATGTTGGACCGAATGTATACTAAGTAATTATACTAAGTAATTAGTGTTTTAAACAAGAAAATGGTAGAGTTTTGTTGAACATTTTGAAATGTTTGTGCTGGAATTCTTGCCTTGCTGACCGAGTGTGTGAGGAAATGAAACTCTCATGAGATTTTTGGAAAATTTAGGTTAATTGGTTGTGAATTTATGTGGAGTATCTTATAGCAACTTGGAACTATTTTTATGAGTATTTTAAGGAACTTAAAACTAGAAAACTAATAAATTTAACGAGACTTAAACTATAGGTAAACTAACCTTTGATTTAACTTAAAAAGGAAGGAATGAAAAGTCTATTTATCTTAACCTCAAAATGTGGAGTAGAAAATAGTTTAATCCTAGTGTAAACATTTTACAAAGCTATAAACCTGAAAAATATATATATTTCTTGATTTGAAACGAAAAGTTAATAAGTTCGAGATAAAATGTAAGATAGGTATTGAATATGTTATATCTTGTATTTTAAAGCCAAAACTTGACTTTAATAGTTTAAATCATAAGGCAATAAATGGTAAGTGGTCATCTATGAATTGTATATTCACTTTAGAGTTATAAACTTGTCCCGGGGGTAGCTGTGAGCCAGGAAGCAAACCCGAAGCTCGAGAATAATTTATTTGGAATTGGGTGAGTGTTTCCACATTTGTGTGTTTAAATTGCCTATGTGTTACTTTAATGATGTTTATATGATTAAGCCAGTGTTTTATTATGAAGTGTTTTCAATTGTCTCTCGCCTTCTAAGTCGGGAGTGTACTTTATCGCACTCGATTTAGCTTGAGGTTGAAGGTTGATAATTGATCAAGTATTATTGTAAGTGTGCATGACTCTAAGCTGTATACATACTTTATCGTACAGGCTAAACTGGGCCCCAAAACCCTTTGTTCAACGGATTATTCGATCCAGCAAAAAGGGCTTGGTCGGATAGGACGGTAGCATTGGGTAAGTGTATTGGTATGCTCGAGTATTACCACGGAGTAGCAGATTACTGATATTGATATGACCATCTAAGTGAGGGAAGTGTTTATTGTTTTGGAGGTTATAAGGAGGAGTTCGGTGGAGTGTGTAGTGCATTGAAGTAGCTCTAATGCGAGCACCGTATCCTTTTAAAAGTGATTGTTCAGTGAAGTGTTCTCTAATCCATTCAGTGAAGTTTTTTCCTAATTGTTTAATTTTTCTACTTGTTTAAGTATTTAATTGATTGTTGCTTGTGTGAAACCTCACTGAGTTTTAGCTTAACCTTTTAACTTTGTTTTCCTTACAGGAGTTGGAGATTGAAGAGTGATTAGATTGAATTAGAGAGTTATTTTGGGAAGATCCGTTACTGTGTGTATATATTGTAGTCATGGTTTCTTTTGTATTTTGAGATGGTTGATTCTTTTGTTTTGAGTTTGGCGTGATATTAAGAATGGATGTTTAGAACATGCATTTTGTTTCTTTTATTGGACAAATTTATGTTTCAAGCTGATTGGAGTTGTACTTAAGAGTGAATGTTCAGTTGTTCAATGGTAATGTTATCTCTGAAGTTAATGTAAGATATGTAAGATTATAGAGGGTTTATCAAATGTTATCTCTGAAGTTAATGTAAGTGAGTGAGCCCTGACGAGAGCCAGGCAGACGATCAGCTAACTTTTAGGGTACGCCCTAGAAGAAGGTGGGATCGTCACAATGATGGAAATGGAATTGGTGGAACCTCAGGAGTAGGCATACGAAAGTAGTGGCACACTTAGGTGGATGTTTTTGGCATTTCTTGATCCAGATTAAATCTTCACTTTAGATTTCACCACGAGAGTAGGGAAATTATAGTGTTGGCTAAATTTGGTTCATTGGCGAGAGCGAGTTCCGATGGCTTGAGTGAAATGCGTCCTTAACAAGACAAGAATATTAGTGATAAATGACCATTTCATCCATAATTAGGTACATTTAGTGGATTCTATACCCTAGAACACTTGTGTTTAGTTGAATTACTTCACGTTGTTAATTTGCCTTACATTAGGTTTAGCATTATGGTGGTTTTACTTAGTTAAAATCCTTGATTAATTTAGATAATAGAGTGAGATAGAAGCTTTAGTAGTTGAAAGTGATTCTCGTGGGATCGATCCTAACTCTCTGATACTACAAGCCACGACTTGTATACTTGTAATGAATGAGAGAATTAGGTTAAATTAGAACATAGGTTTAAACCTCGTCACATGTCACCCTTCAAGCCAGAAGGGCTAATATTACTGTAAACATAAAGTTATTTTAGTTTATAATTATCTTGTTATTTTCTATCAAACACTCATCATGTCTGGCACATTTAGTTGAGGGCCCGCCAGGTGTCGTCCATACTTTTTGCTATTTAGCTGTTTGTTAAGCGTATCCTATGTGCTCTTTGTTAATTCTCTTTAATATATTTTCTTAATAATTATATTATTTCACTATATTATTAATATAGTATTGATTAAATTTCTAGAAATGAATCCAAACATTTCGGGCTAGTTTCAGGTAGTGTGATCACCAATGGGACATACGGTCGTAGGAGCAAAATATACTATACTATATTTTGGGCCTTGGAATCCACTGGTTAAAGGGTGGGAATGAAAGTGAACATTTTATTTAGTTGATGTATTTATGTCTGGTCATTTCTTAAATCATGATTGGACATTCAATTTTAGATTAAAAAAAAGAGTTTAGATGATAAATCAACACTTTATTGGTTCCGACTAGCACATTCCGAAGATTATAAGTTGGTCGAGTTTTTGATAAATTAGTTATAGGAATGTGTTAGCTGGGATTCGGGAAGGCTCTTTGAAGGAAATATTTGAGGATTCATTTGGTTTTAGAAAATATAATGCATTTGCTTATATACGTTAGTATTGGTTGAATTGGATTGGTGGTATGGTGGGAGGGAGTATAAGTGAGAGATTTTTGATTCAAAACCTCCCATTTGCACTAAAAAAGAATTGAAAATAGATTTTAATTAAATAAGTTACAATTAAATCACAACTATTAAATGGGTTAATATTGGGTTGGATCTAGTTGGGTCAATTCAAAATTATAGACCCAACTATGACCTAACATAGTTTCTCATGTGCTTCTTAATATTCATTCATTTGTACTTTTTTTGATAAAAAATATTGAAATTTCATTAACTTTCTAATAGATCCGACGTTAGAAATGGCACAACAATGTCTGGAGGATCTCTCCACCAAAAGACATGGTCACATATGAATTTTGCATTTTTAACTAGCATATGAGCAACTTTATATGCACATTCATTCGTACTTGTATATAAGCACATTTGTATCCACTCTTACCTTGGAAAAATATTAGTGAACTATTCTTTGCACATCTTCGCGTACGCACACATATGTGCATACACTAATAACATTTTTCTTTTTTTTTCTTTGGAATAACGTTTTAAGAATTTAGTATACCTAAATGTGTTCATGTCCTTGCCAGATAAATTTGTACCATGAATTTAGACATGGTTTCGTGAATAAGATCTACTTGTTTCAGAAATACGTTTTTCAAAAATGATGAGTTGGAACTTTCCAAAATTTTCATATGGGGCAAATGTCATTTTACATAAGGTGAAATACAAGAAAAAGTGATCTAAATAGGTTAGGTTAACACTACAAGATACAGGGGTTTTCAATCACAACACACAGTGACAGTATCTAATTTTATCCTAAATAAATTAATTTTATTGACAATATAGTTTATTGTCACATAATACTAGCTATTTATGACAAGTTGTATTGTTGTCAAAATATATTGTCAATAATACTATCCCTGAATGCGGTGACAAAAAAATACTAAATATTGTCACTTAGTAATTTTGCCCTGTTTCTAACAAAAAAAGAAAAAAATTAATATTTCTCATACAACTCATAATGTTGCCAGAATTTCTCCAAATGGAAAGTCAGTTTAAAAAGCGGTGAAAACTTAAAAGAAACGAAACAATTGGAAAGTTCACTTAAAGAATAGGCATAAGGGTTAATCGCACTTTATCCCATTTAAGTATAGGCCGTTTCTCACTTTACCCCCCAACGTTTGTTTTTCCTCAGTTTACCCCTTCCGTCAGCAATTGCACCGTTAAAAACTTTAAGATTTCGAATTCACCGTACGAAAATGGCCGTTGGTTTTAGCAGACAACAATGCCCCTCAATGGTGTCTGATGTTTTTAGCCTACATTTTCCCTCAAAGAGCCGTTGGTTGGTTGGTTTTAGCCGTTGGTTGGGTTTTATAAAAGGAGGTATTTTGCACCAATTTTTCTCATACATTCTCAAAGGTTCCAAAGTTTCTAAAATTTCTCTCCAAAGTTCCTAAAATTTCTCTTTGTCAACCAAAAGCATCATAAAATGTCACAAAGTGCTTCAAATGATGTTGGAAGATCACCCCAAAAAATGTGTGGATGTGGTAAAGAGGCACCATTGTGCACGTCTTGGACACTTGAAAATCCGGGAAGAAGATTTTACGGCTGCTCAAATTACAATGTAAGAATTTTTCATTAATAATTTGTTAATATTGTCTTTAATTTTGCTCTATACCTGAATTAGTTAGAAAGAGTTTAAACAACTAATTATTTTTTTAATTTAGAACCGACACGCATGTGGGCACTTTGAATGGGTAGATCCTGAAGTATGTAGCCAAACAAAAGAAGTAAGTGCAGTGCTGCAGTCTAGATTGCTGGAGCAAAAGGAGAAACTAATGTACTTGCAAAGGAAGCATGAAAAATTGGCAAATGAGCATGAGAAATTGAAAAGCAGATATGAAGCCTTAAAAACAGAAGTCTGCATCTTACAAGTTGAAAACCAACAGCTACAGCAACAATACATGATGGTCAAAGCTGCTCGATTTTCATCATGGAGAAAAACACTAGCCATTACATTTCTGATTGCTAGCATTTTGTATATGTACTCTATTTCAGAACCAAAAAGTAACAAAAATCTGCTTTATCTACCATAGTTGTAAGCAAATATGTATGAAAGAAAATTATATTAAGTTAAAAGTATTTTACACATCAGATTACATCTTAGCATGTGTCTGCATGGCCACCCAAACAAAGGCCATTTTAGTAGAACCCAGCCAAAACATGATTCTAGAACATGTCCAAATAATGGGAAAAGAAAAACAACATCAGCATTTCTAACATTGCTGCAAAGGTAACTTCAAATACTAGTAATGACAAAAATAGCAACAGCAACACCATTTCACATCAAAACACATTCAGGTGTGCGCATAACTGTTGAACGCCCAGTTGCAGCAGTTGAAGATCCTTGGGTAGAAAACACAGCATCTCCAAATCTAATACTCTTGGTTTGAACCTACATGGATGAGGGGCATCTTAGTGCATCAAACTACTACTAGGGGTGGTAGCATGTAAACATAGCCAAAAGACTTGAACTCACCATTCCAGTTTTAGTAGCACCTGAATTGGTTTTAGAACTTCCAGTTTTAGCATCACCCAACTTGGTTCTTGGTCTTTTAGTTGTTACTGAAGTGGTTGCTTTTGAACTTGTACATGGTACGCTGGTGGGAGCAACAACAGTAGTTGAACTCAAATTGGCACCAGATGTAGGTGTTCTTGTCCACTATATCATCAATAGGAAACAATAAGTGAGCACGTATAAAATGGCCATGCATGCAGAGTTTTAAAATGTAGGCTCACCAGTTGGGTTGGAGGGGGCTGGCCAGTCTTTGAAGTACTTGGAATCTGCATAATAAAGGTAGTTTTTAATCATTGCAAGTGTCTAAAATTAAATTAGTTACATACAAATACAAAAGGAACTCACCATGCTAGACTCAAATGGGATATATGTTTTACTTGTTGATATCCCTTGACCATTCCAAAGTCCAATGCCACATAGTGGCCCATTGTTATGGTCTGAACCCCTACCCTTACCCCTGCCCCTACCTCTACCTCTCATTTTAGCTCTAGTTGGGCCTCTTGCAGTTGTAGATTTAGTCACATCAGCATTTTGCACAACATCAGCATCAGTATTTCTCTCAACATCAGCATCAGCATTTGTAGAGTGGCCTCTACCAGCTCCTCTCCCTCGTTTAGTAGGCCCTTGCATCTTGCAATACATCAAAAAATGACAGTCAGATGTAGATAGAAAAAAGCCAAGCAACATATATTGATTGAAGTTACCTGTGCAGTCACTGATTTTCTTTGCCTCACAAATGAACAACCAGTGACCTTGCAACTTCTGGCATTGTGGTCAGTATGACCACAGTGACTGCAGTGAATTGGCAGCCCTACTTTAGATAGTTTTCCAACATGTAAGTCCTCCAATGGAGCCTTTTTTCTAACTTTCTTAGGCCTGCCTGGAGCTATCTTCTTACGAGGTGGGAGTAATGTATCACTGCTAGCATTCACCCAATTTGTTTGGTCTGGCATAGGCATAATAACACCAGCATATGCCTTTACATATGTTTCTACTGAGTAGCAATTATCAACATATGCATATGGATCTTTGTTGTCTTGCACAAGTCCAGCACATGCATGGACACATGGAATTCCTGTCATATCCCACTCATTACATGTGCAAGACCTTTGAACTGCATTAACAGCAAAAGTTCCTACTATACCAGTCACCTCATACACCTCTCTTGTAGACACAAGTGCATCAAACTGAGCTACCTGTTTTTTCCTCTCTTCAATTTTCTGACAGATCCTCGGACAAATATGAGACTTCACCTTCTGAATCCAGTCTCTTTTTTCTTGAAATCTGCACATAATCTGTCTTCGAATGGCCTCAAACATAGTCAAAATAGGCTCTTCCCTAGCATCCTTAATGTATTGATTGAAGCTCTCACACATATTATTACTTAAAAGGTCACATTTTGTCCTTGGAGAAAAGGTGTGTCTGGCCCATAGGTTAGCTGGTATGGAACTAAGCCATGCATGTGCTTCTGGGGCTACTAAATGTAACTCTCTCATTTTGCTTTCATAATGACAGGGTAAATAAGCCCTAGCTGCCCCCCACATTAAATCTCTTAGGTGCTTATCCTTGAATTTCAGTTTGAAATTAGCATACATGTGTCTAACACAGAATCGATGCTCCACTCCAGGATACTTATTCTCAATGCAATCAATTAATCCCTGACATAAAAACATAAATAACAGAATTAGTGAAAGGAGTGAGTGAGGAATAAAGGAAAGTAAATCAGATTGTAGTGGTGCTGACCTTTTGTCTATCTGATAGAAACACCCAACCCCTTTCAATTGGAGTGCCAATGGCATCAGTAAGGCTGTCCAAAAACCACCCCCAACTATCTTTGCATTCAGATTCAACAAGTGCCATAGCAATTGGGAACATCTGGTTATTAGCATCCCTACCAATTGCAGACATAAGCTGTCATCCCATGATCCCCTTAAGGTGACATGCATCCAGTCCTATTACAGGCCTACATGCATTTACAAAACCTTCTTTTTGTGCAGTAAACATCACAAACATTCTCTTGAAGATTGGACTTTTACAAATATTGGACTTTTCAGTTACAATAAATGCCACTGAACCTGGATTTCTTTGTAAAAGTGTAGCACAATAGTCTCTTAATCTTGCATACTACTTTGCACATGACCCTTTCACTGCTTCCTCTGCTTTCTCTCTTGCTCTATACATTTGAGAGTTTGTACAGTTCAGGTTATACTTCCTTTTTATGCTCTTCTTGAACCCTTTTACTTTCATATCCGGATGGTCAACAATGTCCTCCATAAACATCCTAGACAGCCACCTAGAATTTGCACTCCTGTTCTTGAAAGACCATGGACATCTATGAGGTACGCCTTTAATGGACTTCACTTGAAGTGTAACTTTGCTTCCATTATAGCCACTAGCATATATTCTCCATCCACATTTATTTGAACATATAACCACAGCTTTATCTTTGTCATTCTTAGTGAAGGTAACTTCAAACCCATTCAAAATTGAATACATTCTAACTGCAGCTCTAAAATCATAAATATTGCTAAAAATTCTGCCTACAGTCAATTCAGGATTTTTTAGATCCCTTTCCATGTTAAACTCAGGAAATTCATGCTCCATGCCTTCATCATTTGAATCATAAACTGGTTTAAGTGTTTCATCATCACTAACATCTTCATCATCGACCAGTTTTCCATGACCTTTGGAGTTAAGGTATGCATTATATTCTTCACTAATCAGTGCCACATACTTAGCATAATCAGTCTGTTTTAGGTGACAATCTACTTCACCACCATCCCTCTCTACATCATCTATAGGGTCACATGCATCATTTAAATCATCCTCATCTAGGAAAAAATCAAAGTCAGAGTCATATTCAACTTCCCTACAACCATCCCTATCACCTTCCTGTGAAGCATCTGAAGCATCACTTTCGGCCTCATCATTTTGGGGTTGATCAACATTAGGATTTAGATTTTGTTTACCATTAACCTCAATATTATCCTCTGCAACAGTTCTATCAGCATGCAAATCTTCTTCAGGGATCTCACCAACATAAAGTTGTATGATGTTTTGAGTTCTATTTGCCTCAAACATTTCTATAACAATCTGGTCACTGTTTAACAGTTTAAGACCAACCTTAAAGTCAAGATTCCTAACCCTATAGTACACCTCTGTTTCATGTGATATTCCAGCATCTTTAAAAGCATCTCTTAACTCAAAAATTGACATCAAATCAGGGTCAACATCATCAAAATTAGCAACTTCTCCCCCCACATACTGTAAATTTGGGACATAGGCAAAATGGCCTCCGTAGTGAACCTCTAAAACATAGGTTTTGAAGTCCATTCTTCTGTAATCACACAAAGGTAATTGTTTTTAGTGCATGCACAGGTAATACAGAGCAAGTATATTTTATTGTCCCACAAAAATAAAAAATCCTAGTTTGTCTATCTAACAGCCAACATATAACCATCCAAATAAACAAAAAATCCAGCAAATTAATAATTAAAAAAGACAAACCCATCGTTTTCCATCCTAACCCGACAATGACTTGTTATGAACTTTAAGGGACCACACTAACAGATTTCAAACAAATAATTGTCTACATATTAAAGCCCATGCAGTCATTAAAAAAACCCATACCATTGTTTCTGTGCAATAAAATTGATTAACAATTAGAAATTTCTAAAATCGAGAAAAAATTGCAAAATCGAACCTCATAGATCTGCCCAAGCTCTCATAATCTCCTTTCACAATCTTCAAATTCAATTCTGCCGTCTGTTAACAACCACATCGATTACCCATTTTTTCATTCAAGATTGCACCAGAATTTTCAATTTTGTTAGTGGAGGTTTTGCTAAGGCTTCGGGCACCAGTGAAGAGAAAGTAACGCGACAAAGAAAAAAAGAAAGAGAAAGTGACCCGACATAGTCAAAAGGGGACCTTTGTCTGTTCTGTTCCCTAATTTCTTTTTCTTTTTCTGTCCTATGCCATACGGAGGGAAATTTCCCTCCATTATTTCAGGGTAATTTTGGAAACTTGCCTTTCATAAACCAGCGTATATGGGTATTTTGGGTTGTTCAATGTTTTGATAAGGATATTATTGTCTTTTCAATATTCTATTTAGGTCTATTAGAGGTGACCGTTAGTTTTTGGGGTAAACTGCGAAAAAACAAACGTTGGGGGCTAAAGTGAGAAACGGCATATACTTAAATGGGATAAAGTGCGATTAACCCTAGGCATAATTACACAAATCTCCCTTGAGATTTCTAACACTTGCACTGACACCTCCTGAGGTTTTTATTTAACAATAATTGTATATAAACATCACAAATACCTCTATACCCGCAAGATTATGATTGTGAGTAGCAAGATTTGAGGTGCATATAAAGTATTGTTTTGTGCTGCATTTAGAGCTCATAACGAAAATATTCAACATAAATTATGGCCTCTTCAAGTCATAAGGGAGAATCATGGAATTCACCCAAATCTTTCACCTTTAGGAATAGATATTGGTATTGTAATCAAAAGGCAACAAAGAAGATATCTAAGAGTGAAAAAAATCCAGATAAGTTGTATTTCTATTGATCAAAGTGCAAATATTTCAAATGGTATGATGGAGGTGAAGAAGAAGAAAATAGAAGATGAAGCAACCGGAATCTAGAGAGGGAAGAAGTTAATAGCAGAAGAGGAAATGGCATTTCAGAGAGACAAACTGAGGTTTCAATGCAACAACCAAGACAATTTCCACAACCAGGAGACTTAGGGAACATGCTGCTCGTCATCAACCTCATATTGTTTGATACGGTCCTCGATCAACACGTTTCGAGACACGTAGCACGATTGCCCAAAGATTTAGCGAGGTTGTCCAACGCTTGGATTGCGGAACCTAGAACCAACACAGACGACACGAATTGGTAGAAGGCGGTAGAACGACGACTTCAATCGAGGTGATTACTCAAGTGGATAGGTCGGTAGAACAATCAAGAACAACACGAGATTGCTCAAGAACCCTTGCCAAAAGCAAGTAAAGGAACGAAATTCTCACACGAAGAAAATCGAAAGAAAACAATTTTATTAATCAATCAAGTCTCCCCTTAATGCTTACAAAGCAAGCCTTTATATAGGCAAACTAACGAAACCCTAATACTAGTAAAAAGGAAATAAAGGTTCGTCCAGGCCTTGGACAAGGTGGGCCGAATCCATGACTCAACAAGCCCTACAAATAGTAACTAATCCAAACAATAACTTGACGGCTCAAGACTAAAAAGGCCCAACAGTTGGCTGACTCCCTTTAATTGGAAAAACTACAAAGACTAACTAGCGGACTAGAGCCCAAACTAACAACCATCACTTGGCTCCTCGTGGGCTTGGATCAATGTGTAGGTAACTTGATTAACATCCTTCAAGCCTTCAAGGTCCCGCCACCCGTGCACACATCAGTCCCCTCCACTTGAGAAGGATTTATCCTCAAATCTAGATGGGGATGAATGATACTAACAAGAGTTAGTAGTATGACACCTCAAATCGATAGTGCGCTTGGAGGTCAGCCACGTTGGGAACAAATGAAAGGTCACGAGCCAAGTTAAATGTCGTTTGGTCAGCTTCATGAGGCTCTCAAACAAGGACATGCGCCAAGATAGGAAAGAGCTTGTGTAAGGCTCGTGAAAATTCCAAGTAGCAATCCAAAGCTCTCTAATCAGCCTTCGGCCATGAATTGTCATATTGTCACCTACACAATAAATCTCATAGTTAGTGGTCCTAGGCATACAATTGTGCAACAGCCTCCCATTCTCATGCACATGATAAGGATCTTCATAATGACGCTCATGGGAGCTAGAGAAATTTCGAATCGGGTTGTTCAAGGTGGTATGATTCTTCCCTGGTGGTCGCTGATTTGGCGCAACTTGCCTATCTGGAGGTGGAACATTCAACCAATCGGGTTGCACTTCCCTAGAAGCACGAACCAGTGAGGTAAGGATAGCATTCGGATCTTGATTGACACACTTGTGTCCATCACCCAACATAAGCGGCAGTAATGAAGTGAAGTTCACTCCATACGAATCACATGCATTCGCGCAACATGCAGCTGGAACAAGCAGGAAATCAGGTTGCAACTCTTTAGTCATAGTTGAAAATTTTTGGACAGCTTTACAACCTACAAACACAAAATAACCTTCAACTTGAAACAATTCAGAAATCAGATAAAGAAAGAATGGGACATTATTAACTAAATGGTAAGAAGGTGTAGAACAATATTTAAATGAGAAAACTCCCTTTGACACTTCAATATTCCTTCCACCAATTGATTCAACTTGAGATTCCAGTGCTAGTCCTTTACACTTCTCATCAACACCTACATAAGAGCAACAAGAGTTAGTGCTAGTAACATGCTCAAAATAAGGCAAAGGTGATGAATGAACCATAGGTAAATAACAAGAAGTAGAATCTGGAATTTCCCTTTTAAGATGAGCTCGAATGAATCCTCCAATGGCGCGGACAGATTTGAATGGACATTGTTCCATGAATTGATACCAAAGAGATTTAGTTCCTAGAAGACAAACTCCATGGAAACTCACAAAGTGTCCAAGTGACTTCGGGATGGAACATGCCATGACCAACTCTACTTGACTTTGTTTAACCTGCACAAATGAGGATATACTAAACAAAACACATGTTACACTTTTCGCCTTTGTAAACACGGTCAGCCCCTCCTCTTTACTCTTCACTAAGGCCAAATTATTCTTGCCTTTTCCCCCTCCATTCTTCTCGGGCCATTGCTCACTCATTGTATATGAGGTTTGATTTTCATTGTCTAGCTCATGTTCATGGCTCGGTTGCAACTCATTCATATTTGGCTTTTCAATCAACGAGAAACTAGAATGAAATTTTCCTTTATTAGCACCGGTTGACACATGATTAAGTTGGTCCAAGTGTGAATCCAACACTTGGCTAATTCTTTCCATCATAGAATCAACCAATACTTTAGTCCGACTTCGGAAATCATCGCTTGATTCACGAAGCTTTGACTCAATTCGAGAATTCTCGAACTCCTTGTCTTGATTGTCAAGGTACTTCTTAGATGAATCTCGTTTGCTTGAGGTTGACCTCGATTTAGATGTTCTGCGCAAACTTCTTTGCTCCTTCTCATACTCATCACAATCTCGTTTATACCTTTCATATACACACGGAGCACGGTAACCTTCCATCTCCTCCCGGAGTGAACGAAACTCATGTTGTGATAGATTCCATGGAACTAGAGTGCTTGGGAGTAGGCCGCTTGGAACCCCTCCTCTTGAGAGGCTTATTCTCCAAGAATTCTTGGTTGTATGAGTAAGAGGCAACTTCCCTAGGCATGATTACGTGACCTGCCAAAATGGTTAGCAAAGAAAAAGAGATTCCTCACGACACACAAGCTCACGTGTATGTGCTCATCACTCATGTATCACTCAAAGCACTCAAATAAGCTTACCAAAATTCCTTACCTTGCCGGTTTGAGTAGTTGAGAAATGCCGCGCAAAAATCCAAATATTGTTCACCCAATTTAGCACAAGAGTAACCGAGAACAAAGACACAATTTGAAAACAATTCAGACACGATGGTGTAGGGTTTTGGCAATTTCCTAAGGCGGACAGATTTGGAATACGCGAGAATGGAAAAGGAAATAAGCAAATGCGGGATTTGGAAGTTTCCTAATTTAAATGGACTTGGTCAAGTGGAAATAGGAGAGTTATCCAAGCTGTCCACTTAGTTTCCTAATTGAATTTGGAAACAAGTTAGTTTTTGGTAACCCTTTGGAAAACCTTTTCTTCTTGTAACAACGTTTAGAAACTTCCAAATTCTACTCCAAGAAGGATTGCACAAATCAGATTTGGTTTAGGAAACCTTTTGGGAAACCCCTTTCCTTCTCGTAACAACTTTAGAAGGTTCCAAATTCTACTCCAAGAAGGATTGCGCAAATCAGAAATTTCCTTCCCACAATTCGGTTGCCTTCCCTTTTTTTTCTCTCTTGTTGTGTTTTGCCAACCGATCCTTCCTTCTCTCTTTTTTTTTCGTTTCTGTTTTGTTCCCTTTTTTTTTTTACTTGTAACAAACCAACACAACACAAAGATTTGACCGAATGGACTATTGTTTTTCCAGATTTGTGTTCGGCCAATTCAATCACACAAGAAACCTTCAAGATCCTCAAGATCCTTCAAGAACTCCCAAGTAAGTTATCAAGAACTTCAAGAATGTCAAGATTGTGGTCAAGAAATTCAACAAACTCAAGATTTTTGTAGGTTCTCTTCAAGATTCACAAATACCAACAAGTTTTGCCAAAATTCAGATTTGAAAAATAAGTAAACAACTTAGATGAAGCAAGCAATACTTGGACAGATTTGAAACAAAGAAACCCTAGCGCAAACGAAACCCTAGCCGCCGCCCCACTTGTTTTCTTGTTCTTCAAGTGATGACTAACGACCAAGAACCTTACGGCAAATTTTGAACAGAAATTATCAACAAACTAGACACAAACACAAAAGAGATAACACACCAATAGATTTTGTGTTCGGATGAACAGCACACGTGAACAGTGTCGGTGAACAGTAACGGTGAACAGTATGATGAACAGTGACTTTTTTTTTTTTTTAAACAAGGCAGCAGACAAAACACAAAAACCCTACGCTACAACTACGAAAAACAAAGATATAACGAAAGATACCTCCACCTAAGCTCTGAAGCCAACTGATACGGTCATCGATCAACACGTTTCGAGACACGTAGCATGATTGCCCAAGGATCTAGCGAGATTGTCCAACGCTTGGATTGCGGAACCTAGAACCAACACGGACGACACGAATTGGTAGAAGGCGGTAGAACGACGACTCCAATCAATGTGACTACTCAAGTGGATAGGTCGGTAGAACAATCAAGGACAACACGAGATTGCTCAAGAACCCTTGCCAAAAGCAAGTAAAGGAACGAAATTCTCAGAAGAAGAAAATCGAAAGAAAACAATTTTATTAATCAATCAAGTCTCCCCTTAATGCTTACAAAGCAAGCCTTTATATAGGCAAACTAACGAAACCCTAATGCTAGTAAAAAGGAAATAAAGGTTCGTCCAGGCCTTGGACAAGGTGGGCCGAATCCATGACTCAACAAGCCCTACAACTAGTAACTAATCCAAACAATAACTTGATGGCTCAAGACTAAAAAGGCCCAACAGTTGGCCGACTCCCTTTAATTGGAAAAACTACAAAGACTAACTAGCGGGCCAGAGCCCAAACTAACAACCATCACTTGGCTCCTCGTGGGCTTGGATCAATGTGTAGGTAACTTGATTAACATCCTTCAAGCCTTCAAGGTCCTGCCACCCGTGCACACATCATTGTTAGCTAAATTTATGTTCATTCAAATTGTAAAATCAATTGGATGAACTCATGTAAATGCTGCAACATTGTACCAACTATATTATGACTTTTTTAGTGATAGGCAATTCAAACCAAAAGGCTATATCAGTTGGAATTCATCATAAACCAATGTAAACCCATGTATGCAGTAGTATAGACTGAAGTATGAAGCAATGAATAGTTACATTATTTGACTCAATCATGCACCTGGATATGTAATAAAAGTACAGTATGTCAAGCTAGCAACCAGTTATCTATGATGAAGGAAATGATAAGGCACATTGAAGACACTAACGGAGATATTACATTAACTAAAATGCCTTAAGCATATTAGTGGTGGATTCATACATCCATCAGTACAATCCAATAGTACAAAACACTATTTACAACAAACAGTAGATGTAAACGGTGAGGATTGCAACTCTATAGATCTAAAAGACTGTTAGCAGCCATTTAAAAAAGTATTTTTAGGTAGAAAATCAGTGAACTTTACTGTACAACACCACCAAGTAACAAAGACATTATGGTAAACATAACTAACAGCTAGTTTGAGTGGCTACTCAAAACCACATGCTGACGCTACTGGTTCTACTGATGATAACGAAGTTCAGATTTATTGATGCATTTAGGAATAACTTCAGAAACCTCTTTTGAGATTTTTTATAATATCATTCAACTCTCCTAAGTTTTTAAAATCTCACTTACTTCCTCTATCTGCTGATAGGTTTAGATGCATATTATATTATCTCAATTTAAATTTGAATACCAAATTTTGTATATGTAACATGCATCTAAATTAGTTAACGTATACACATCAGTGAATAAAAAATTTAACCAAAAAAAAATGGCACAGTGACACTTAAAAATTTCACCTGTATCCTACAACCAGATGGTGGATAAAAATAGCGACCTACATTCGAGCAAGCATATTTCCTGGACAAATCCTTGACCCCCCACCGAAGACCAAGAATGTCCCAGGCTTTGGTTGTTCCTGATCAAGGAAATATCTAACAGTTGATCAATGTATAACCCAAAATTCGTCTTCTCAATACAAGTGCAAATAATATTTGTGCTTACATTCCATCTATCTGGATTAAAACACAATGGATCTTCGAAATTTTTTGGATCTGTATGAATGTATCGTAGCCAGCAGATTACTTTCCATCCTTCAGGTATTTTGTATCCTTTGAGAAAGAGTTTCAGCAGTTTTTAAGCACAGGAAGACAAGTTGTATCCTCTTACATGCGCATCCTAAGTGCTTCTAAAGAAAAGTTTACTGCTCTACTTATTTACTTTCTTTGATGAACTAAACACTAAAAGAAATGGAGTACTTTTACCATTGTACTCAACATCCCTCATAGCATTGGCTAATCTTATTGTTTCTTCCACAACCTGCTTGTAAATATGAGTAAATTAAGACAATCAAGTAATAATAGACAAGAAAATGCATAGGAATACGTACAGTAACTATCTGCCTATGAATGCTTATCCACATAATTCTTTATGTGGTATCAAACAAAAAGAAAGTACCATGTCAAATAACTGATGGTATATATAAATTTTGACTATATGATAAAGGTATAAGTTGGATCTATAAAATACGTTCCCAAAAAAACAAGATGCATCATCGCCACCATTTGCATCCTCGACAAATGATGAGCTTTTCAAGAAGGCACGCTACTACTATTTTAAGGTTATGTTTTTTCTTTCTTTTTTCTATTTGGTATTCTTAAGGAACTAGATAAGCACAAAAAAAAGAAGGTTGGGGGCTGTCGCGCCCCATTTTTAATAAAATAAATAAATGGTTTAAAAAGTGAATATTTGAAAAATGAATTTTGATTTACAAAGAAAATGAAGAAAAATATGGGTCTAAATGGGACTTGAAAATGCGACGATTTGACCCAAAATATAGTTTAAAAATGATTTTTTGAATGAAAAATGGAGTCACCACTTGGTATAGAGTTAAGGTGTACCAAGTCACCTAAAAAATGAATTTTTAAAGAAAAAAAGTAAAAAAACCCTTTTTAAACGACTCCAAGTCTACGAAAATCAGAGAAAAAGATTCGGGAGTCACATTTGAAGAAAGGGAAGGCAAGGATAAGAATCCAAGGCACCCTTTCAACCTAGCCAAGGCTAGTTGCGTGATTTAGTCAAAAGATTTTCTTATTTTAACCTAAAGATTTATCACATTTAGATGTACTATATGAATGCAAACCCTAGACCTAAGAGGATATCGGGGGGATTGAAATTTCTCTTCAAAGCTCACTTGGTATCAGTCACATTAATTGTGACGCCCAATAAAGACTCTTTGAAGAGGTCACGAATAGTGCAAAAATATGAGACTCTAAGAAAAGAAAAGGAAAATAAAAATAATTATACAAATATACGTGACCTAAAGGAATGCACCATGTCGGGTGCGGAGGACTAATGTTCATGACTTCAATGTTCCCTTTAATAGAGGGAATACGAGCGTGCTAAGGCTAGAAAGCCAAACTCGTCTATATCCCATACTCAAAGGGTGATTTTCCTAATCTAATCATGCAAATGGACTAGCCTAGTTCTAACTCTTAAATGGAAATGCAAGTCTAATGTCATGTTTTCATGCAAAGGGGTAAGTAATATATATATAAGGAAAATACGGAATAAGGGGTATAAGTAGAAGGGAATATGGGATAAAGGATGTACATATATAAGAAAGTGTCATGCAACATGGTAAAACCCTAAAAAGTGAAAATATGCATGAGATGAAGTGATTTTATCACACAACCATGATCTAACGCTCGAGGGGCTCCTAAGGGTCTAGCGCTGGACTAACTCATGTCTACAATTTCCCATTAGCATTGGACTAGTGAGAAAAGTCGGAACAAAGGGCCACAACTAGCGTTGGACTAGTGTGGATTCGAGAAATTGACCACAATTAGCATTGGACTAGTGTGGTGACGTCACACATCGGTTACAAACAAATAAATCATGTAAGACCTAATAAAAGCATGTAAACACATAAATCACGCATAGCACATAACACATAAGCATGGTATCTAGATGCAAGACCCTAAGAAAGCGGTAACACATAGCACATAGACATGCAAAACACACATAAGGCAAATAAAGCAAATAAAGCCCTAACTATTACATTCGGGGGAAGCCTACTACAATCTAAGAGGGGAAACGGAATAAAATAAATAAAATAATAACCTAGCTATTACAACTTTGGCATTCAAGTGCCTTTCAAATGATCGAAATTGAAAATAACTGTACGAAACTAAAACAAATAAAGTGGATAAATAAATAAATAAAATGAAAACATTCAAAAGGCATGGAATTAAGCACATAAATCACATAGACACATAGGGTCAAATAAAGTGAAAATAAGGGATAGAGTATACATTCCTTGCAATGGTAATCAAATGGAGGAAAAATAGCTTCAAAACAATAAAAGGGTCAAGGCACCAATTAAATAGTACAGTATAAACAAAATCACCAAATCCCTCTCAATTGCAACTTAAATGAAATCAAATAATGCATAATTTCCAAGAAAGTAAATTATTGATCAAATTTCTAAAATAGAAAAACTACCAAGGACCCAATTGCAAATATTAACCAAGCACTCAAACCCAATTAAAACATTTTAGGAACTTCAAGGGTCCAAAAGCAAAGAAGGGGTCAAGTAATGATGGAAATTGCAATTACTTTAGGACCTAATTGCAAGAAATTAGAACATGATTGGGCCATAGTAAGATAAAGGGAAGCTTAGGGGGCCAAGAGGCAATATTTGAAAACTTTTCATGCAAGTTCATGCAAAGTAGTACGAAACAAGCTTCTGCAAATTTTCCAGCCACCATTCTTTCGGCAACTTTTCATTTAGCCCAGATGCACTTGTACAAAGCAGCCCAATGGATTCAACAACTCAACTTGAACACAACAACTTGGGAGAAGGGGGAGAGGAAGGAAATGAAAAGACCGCAACGGAGTGCCATGATCATTTGCCTCGACCAGATTTCCAAGAAGACAAACCAAAACAAGATAAAGATAAAGAAAACTGATGGCTTCCTATCCTTAAATTTTCAAACAGATGCATGCTTTGTGAAGGAAAACAGCCACCAAAATTTCACTTAATGTTAACACATCCCAAAATCTTTCAAACACCTAAGCGACAAAATACATAGCTACCACAATCCAAACAAACAAAGATTTCAAAGGAAATCAGGTAAGTTCTAGAAAACTTTCATATAAAATGGTTCGAAAACTAATGCCTTCTGCAATTCTGATGCAGCAAAGATTCTTCATTTTTGTACGTAGGCTTCAACCTCAAACACAAACCTTTAGCACCTTATGGAGTCCAGTGAACAAAGAAAAATCGAAGAGATTGCGTCCAGACGCCAACTTCAAAGATACAAATTTCTGGTGAAGAGATTTCCAGAGCACCGTATGAAGGCAGAAACAAAAGTTTCTTCTTGTTCAGCCGCTGCCCCTTTTCTTTTCTTCCCCTTGCTGCCTTTCCCAGTTTTCTCTTTCTTTTTACCGTAAGCTTTCTCTATCCCTCACTCTTGCTCTGTTTTTTTTAAACCTAGCCGCTCCCCTCTTGCTCTCGGCTGCCCCTAACCTTCTTTTCTCTCTAGCCTTCACCCTACCTTCAGCCGTCAACCAGCTTTTCTGGTTTTTTCTCCGCCGTTGCCTCCCAAGCTCACTCTATATCTTTTTCTTCTCTTTTTCTTTTACCCGTTGCTACCTTACTCCCCTCCAAACCCTAGCCGCCCCTAAACTCCCCTCTCTGGTTTCTTTTCTAATTTCCTCACTCAACCAGCCGTCAAAACTCTCCCCCCTTAGCTCACTCCAAAAACCCCCTCCTTTTATAACAAACAAAAACACTAAACCCTCCTCTAAAGGGTTCTGATGGAAGCCAAGTCATTAGCTTTGTGGATCATCCGATGGTGAACAAAAACAAGGAGTTGCGGTGCCTTCCTGATCTTTTTTTTCGTTTCTCATTTTCTGCTTGAAATGTTATATGAAGAAATGGGCATGGATCCTGTGTAGCTCGGGTGCATGAGCTCTTTTTTTTTTGTGATGATTTTCCTTTTTTTTTTAAATTAAACAACGAACTTGAATCTAAAATAACTAAAGCATATTTTTGTGAATGATTTTCTTTTTCCGATAAATTCTATGCTAAAATGACTTAAAAATAAAAATAAAAATAAAAGACTAAAAGTAAATAAAAACTAACATGAAAATAAAAATAGTAAATAAAACTATACTAAAAATTTGGTGTCTACAGGGGCCAGTATTAAGCCTTTAAAATTACCAATCATTCTCTTAATTGCAACACTTTTCAATAAAATTTACTCTTCCACATTTTTGAAAAAATATACCTACTTCTTATTTGGTTACCTTAGGACACCAAATAGACGAACCTTTAACAAACTAATAATAGTATTGGCATTTCCTAAATAATCTCCGCCATATAATCTTGGTGCAGATATACCTTATTTGTGCACTCCAATTTCAGAATGTCATCACGTCTTATGAAATCACCATTGGAACCAACATTCCATGTGCTCTTCCTAACAATTCATTCGATTTAGAGTCGTGAAAAAGGAAATATAAATGTAATCAAGAATAAGTAAGGAAATATAAATTAGCCAGCAGAATTGCACCATCACCCGCTGCACGGACTTCGTTATTTTTCTTGCAACTAAACCAGCAAGTTCTACAGCATTACATTGCATAAAATTATATCAATAGGCAACGCAGGATACAATTTCACGTTTGTTGGTAAAAAGATTCACAGTACAAAATGAGGCTCAGGAAACACAACTACTTATTTGGCCGAGTGAAATTTTGAGTCGAAAAATGGGATAATTTCAGAAACCTCTCCTAAGGTTTTTGACTATTTCACTAGCCTCCCTCCAGATTTCAAAAATATACTAACCTCCCTTGAGGTTAATTATTTTGTAACAATTAAGTCCAATTAATAATTAAAAAGTGATATTAGGAGTGAAAAAATAATATGATTTCATCATTACACCTCATCTACTATATTATTTAATACTAACCCACACATTAAAGAAAAATAGTAAAATTTGCTATTTATCATTAGGGATCAAATCACTTATAACATCAAAAAATAGTATATCATTTTATAATTTTCACTTAATACAAGATCCAAATTACTCTGTTCAATTACATATTCATTGTCAAATATGATCAACAACAAATAATCAAACAATTTGCAATCACAATATTACAGAGAACAAACTTTAATATCATAAATATTCTTGTCAATATATTAAGGTTAATTGCTGAGATTTTTATGGTATTAAAGTTTGCTTTTTGTAATATTTTGATTATAGATTTTTTTGATTATTTGTTGTTGATCATGTTTGACAATGATTTTATTACTAAAAAGAACAATTTAAATATTACGTTAAGTGAAATATATAGAATGCTATACTATTTTTGATGCCATATATGATTTCATCATAAACAGTAAATTCTAGTGTTTTCTTTAATGTTTGAGCAAGTCTATATTAATTCAACAATTTAGTAGATGAGGGGCAATTGTGGAATCATTTTATTTTCTCTCTTCTAATATCATTTTTTAATTGTTGGTTGGATTTAGATGTATGAGATAATAAACCTCAAGACAGATTAGTGTAATTTTCAAAACCTAGAGAGAGGCCAAATAGTTAGAAACCTCAAGGGAGATTTCTGAAATTATCCCTAGAAAAATTGTATCTCATGTTTAAAGTTTTGGAACTTTAAACTCCTAGAATGGCTTTAAACCATATTTTGCAATCTCACTTGTGCTTCCACAAAAGGACAATATATTAATCAGCCAAATTTCTATACCCCCAGTTATCATATTTACAAGTTTATAAATTCTTATTAGAATTTGAGAAAAAAAGAAAGGCAAATAAGACTTACAATGCGTACTGTAGTAAAAAAAAAAAAAGACAACTTCTATGGTGAATAATTTGATTATGTTTCACCTTCTAGAAAAAGACATCGCTGAAACCATTTCATCCATTTAATTAGTCAAATGCTTATCACTCCTAAACAGTGCAATCTTCGTGCACCAATGAAACGGCTAAACTTTCAACATGCTTAGGTTCTTAAAATATAATATTATACCTTGCAATTGGGCGGGTTGCACGAGTTGATATTGAGTTTTTACTTAAATGGGTTATATCTAACCCACCCAACTTTAAATTATGTTAATTTTGGGTTGGATCATATTGGATCATTTCAAACCCATGACTCAAATATGACTCAACATATTAATTAATACATTGTGATACATAAACTTTCTCTTATACATTTCTACACACAAAAAGATTTTTTTCATATACATAAACACATTTTCACACATAAACACACTTTCACATGCATAAACACACACTCACTTCTTAACCTCCTTGGAAACACATGATAAATAGAATAATATTTAATATTGCTTGTATTGCGAATTTTAGATAATAAATGTACATTTAAATAGATTAGCTAAAACAAATTTGTTTACTTTATTCTTTTTAATACTAATAATTGATTGAAACTTATTTTGTCACAACTTATTTAACACTTTTACTATGCATATATGTATTATTGTAAATTGTAATATTCTATGTATTTAAATTATTGAATGCTATATTATATTATGCTTGAAAATGTAACTAAGAGACATATAATTTGTTGTATTATAATATTGATGAGAAATTATTAACAATGAAATAAAACAAGTTATAGAAAAGTAAAAGAATGCAATTAGAACAATTTTAAAAATCTATTATAAGTACATGAAATATTAAAAAACAGAAGCAAGTAGCAATCGGAGAACAACAACCAAAAAGGGAGGAAAACAACATACTCTTAAAAGGCATAATAAATTATTATAGATATTGAGCAAGTTTAACTACTGTTGTAAAAGTAAAATAAATAAGATATTTTATTTCAAGTGTCTTTTTTCTTTTAAATAAAAATTTAAAAATTGATTGAAAACATATATATTAGAATTTTGAATACAAATTAGTCAATGAATTGTTAACACGTATCCACATGCAAGTGGTTAGACATATATATATTGAATGTTATATTTATTGTTTTGAATTATTTTAAAACAAGTTGGATATTGGGTGCCCAAATAAAAAATTCAACCCGCCCAATGAATAAGTTGGGTTATTCTTACCCAACTCAACAAAACCCATAACCCAACTGATCCAACCCATCATTTAAAATTAATTGGTGGGTTGGATGGATTGCTGGGTTTTGAGTTTTTTTGCCAGCTCTATATAATACAAGCTATCATAAGAACTTTCTTCCGTTGGCTTCTGTGCTTGTAATCAGTAGCCAAACACTCAGAGACCTATGTATGTAGCACACCAAACATCTTACTAATGCAAACATCACCATTGTAGGCATGAATCAAACTTACTAAATATCACAAAAGTTACAGTGAATTTGCCTCTATGGATGTAAATCTCAATCCTATCCAGAGGAAATAAGACACAGAAAAAAAGTGCATTGATCCAAAAGTACATTAGTTGTGTAAATTTCAGTCATGTCTGAAGGAAATAAGACATACAATAAAAGGTGCATTGATCCAAAAGTACTCTAGTAGCTATAATTCGAACAGCTAAATATACTCTTGTTTGTAGTGCATTATGGACCCCTTAGATTCTCAAATAACTTCTTTTGCCAGGAGTGAACACAAAATAGTCCAATATCAACATGAAGTCAACAATTGATAAGTGAATGTTTTACGTGTTTTAAGTGTATTTTATTGGTCAGTTTTGGTGTGTTTTATTTAGTTTTATAGCTAATTAACTAGGATTCTAGTGAAAATATGCATTTTGTGGTTTAAGGGGTAAAAATTGCATTTCTATGGATTTTAATGGTGAAAACTTCATGTTTTTGTAAGTTTAATGATTCGATCATCAAATGGAGTGACTTGAGAAGGTAATTAGATGATTATTGATGATTTGAAGTAGTTTTAAGAAGACATGAAGTGCAAAAGAGGAAATGAAATCAAGAACAAAAGAAGAAAAGTTTTGCAGCTTTGACACATTGTAGTATTTCGGCTATATCTTGAGCTACAATGATCGGATTGAGGTGATTCTTAAACCATTTGAAACTAAGACATAGATCTAAATTTGGTATGAGACATCAAAGTCCAGTTCAGTCGTTTTCCTTGTCAAAAAGTCAAAATACAGAAGTACAACTCTGTTGTCGAAAGCTGAAATAGACCTCTGACCAGTTAGGGTATTTTGGTCATTTCTCGGTCCACAGAGTTCCAAATGGGATGATTCTTAACTATATACTGGGTAATGATCTATTTGAATTTGACTTGTTTCTTGATATCTGGTGGGTGGTATCTTGCCTATTATTTTACTTGCTTGGTTACTTGGAACCTTACTGGGCTTCTAACTCATTCTATGAAATTTGTTTTCCTTACATGAGTAAGAACGTGAGAATGGGAGTGGAGAAGACATAGACTTTGTCTAGGTTTTTCTAACTGCTCGCAAGGCCACTTCATAGCTGTCTAGCCGATTTGTTTGGTTTGATTTTTGCAAGTTTGACTCCTTGACTGTACTATAGATTGTGGGGACATTGAAGATCCATGAGTGTATCTATATTGAAGGTTGTAATTAATATCGCTTTTTTTTATTGAGGTCTTTATTTGTAAATTTTCATGATGTGTGATTGAGTCCTGACGAGAGTTGGGCAGGCGGTCCGCCAAACCCTTGGGTACGCCCTAGGGGGAGATGAGGCTGTCGCATCCATCATTGAGAAAATAGCAGTTGAAGTGATGCCAAATTCACAGAAGTGAATACGTGGCCCTTGAATACGCGAGCTGAAGTCGCGTATTCCAAGGTCGCGTACTCTCGCCTGATTTTTGCAACTTGCTCATCAACTTACTCTATTTTCACACTACTTTCCAGCTCTACTCCAGACAAGATTTTCGGTTGCACATGTTCAAGGGACCTTTTGGAAGAAAAAAAAGAGATTTATGTCTTGTCTAAAAAAATCACTTTTTGACTCTCTTAACACAAGGGATGTAAGAATCATTAAAAAGAGAGAATAGGACATTTTAGAGGAGTTATCATCAGATTTTAGTATTAGAGCTTAGTAGTGAGTCTTGTCTTGTTCTCTCTAGCTAGAACTTTTGTGAGAACAATTGAAAATTTCATTGTATAACTCATTTTGTTGAAGAAATAGAAAATCATTAGGAGCTTCTTCACTAATCTTGGCTAAACTTTCTTTATCCATCTTTTTACTTGTGATTCAACATGTGTTTATGCAATGAAACTATGTTCTTTCATGTTATTTATCATATGAGTAGTTAAGTTCCTAAATCTAGGGAGTAGATGAAACTTATACCTGCTTAATATGAAGTGAATATGATTTACACTTGTTACACCTTATATTAACTTGTCTATTTATGCATACTTATAACTTGTTATTACTTGATCATCAATAGCAAACTTTTAGTTGTTATTATTCAATGAAAGTCGGTAATAATGATAGAACAACATAAATAGAGCTTGAGTAGTATTCTCATGAGAATAGAGATACACTTAAGTGGATTAAACTTGCATTTCATGAAGGAAACAAGAGTAAATCTAGTTATTCACCATGAGAATAGGAAAAACTAGTCTATTTTAGACCATTTTATCATAAGAATGTGATTTGATAATATTGGAAATGAATCCCTAGTTAAACAAGAGTTATAACAAGAGGTAATCTATTTATTTGTACTTTTATGCCATAAGTGGAATCTATATCCCTAGACTTAAGTATTTAGTGAATTTTCTCTATTGTTACCTTGCAAATATCTAGTTAAGACTAGTTAGGTAGTAGTAATTACAACTTCTCTTTCTTACATTGATTATTAGTCTAAATAATAGAGTAACTAAGGACCTAGTACTTGCAAAGCTGCTCTCTGTGGGATCGACCCTATATATACCCTAAACTACTACCTTGACCTATATGCTTGCAATAAAATTGGTGTAATTCAGAATTAAACTTGTACTCATATTTAAAACCCATCAGAATCCGAAACATTGATTCATGTGATGAGAGTTTGTCCATTGGCAAGTGATGTATGGCATAAATTTTCAACAGAGAAAATTTTGGCTTTAGTACTTCTGTGAGGACCCGTAAATTTTCTTTATTTTATAATATTTTATTTTATTTTATCGCATGCATTTTCTTCATTTAACCCTATTATATTGATTTTCCAGAGATTTTATAAGTGAATATAGTTTTTTAAAATATTTTTCTAGCATAAGTTAGTTCGGGTTAGTTTGGAAGTGTATTAAGGGCGTGGGACCCGCTAGCGTGGTAAGTGCGATAAAATTTTGACGACTAGGTTAAGTTTCGTATTGAGGGATATTATTTTACAATGTGTAAGGAGATAATTAGAGAATAGTTATCTAGGTTAAGCTTGGTAGACAAAGGGATAAGAATAAACTTAAGAAGGGCCAAGTGTCATGACACCATTGGATGGGGATTTTGACCAAATTTCTTTACCTTTACTAAAATCAAATTTTGACCAAATGTTTCTTCATTTTTCACTTTGTTGGCCGAATCTTTGAGGAGAGAAAAGAGAGGAAAACTTCATCTTGTTTCTTCAAATCCAAGCCCAAATCTTGAGTTCCAACCATTAATATCACAAATCACTCCATAAAAACTCCTTGCTAGGAAGGATTAAAGAGGTTGGTGAAGTTGTTTTGGAAAGAAAAACCCTAAGTTATCATCTTTCTTGAGGTGTCAAGGTACTTTGCTTACAAACTTCCTCTTTACTTCAATTAATTGATAAGTAGTGGCTTATAGTTGTTATAGATGCTACTTTGTGGAAGATTTCATGGATTAAAGTGGAGTTAGCTAAATTTCTGATTTTTTTGGGGATTTTTCTGTTTTCATATGATGATTATGGTTGGCCTTGGATTGATGGCACTAAATTGTGTTAAATGGATCCCTTGTGCGTTAATTGCGGTTATTTGCGGAAAATTTCAGCTTGTGCGGAAAATTTCAGTTTTAGGGTTCCAATCTGTCCTGTTCTGACCAGCTTTATTAGTGCATGTTAGAGGCTAAATCAGGCTTAGGTTAAAACATGAAAGTTGTAGCAAATGATGTTAACTAGCTGTCTCAAAACTTTCAGCTCAATCGGAGTATTGTAACCCATGAAATGACCGAAATACCCTTGACTGCCCATGAACCCTGTTTCACGGGCAGATTTTTGTTTTCGTGGAGATTTCCATTTTTGACCATGAAAATGCATGATTTGACTTTGGAGGTCTTCATAAGAAATGTAGGTATATGTCTTTGGTTTCGAAACGCTATAAGATTCGTTTCAACCCGATAAGTGTAGCTTCAGTTGTGCTTATTGTGCCGAAAGGTGTATTTTATAGTCTATGATGTGTATGTGGTTGTTTTGAGATGAATTGGTGTTGCTTGTAGGATGGAAAAGTAAGGAAATGTAGGGGATATGCTGTCCAAATTTTGGGAGTGTTGGATTTCTTCGAGTTTGGTTTGGTTTGGGATATATATAAGAAGGGCTTTTGGGGTTGTTCGAGCCCTAGGTCTTCATGTTACCTTTTCGTCCCAAAATCATGTTTTGCACACTTGCATGAGTAATTATTTGGCGAGCTCTACGATTGTAGTCGAGCCTCATTTGTGCATTTTATTTACTAGATTTGTGGCTGTGGGAACCATAATTGTTTACCTTGGTTATTCTAGGGTTTCTTGGTGATTAGAGCCCTACCTTGGTTGAAACTTGATGAGAATATAGAGACCAAGGCCCATTCCATTCAAGCACATGGGGAATTGGAAGATTCAAGTAAAGACTAGTTCGCGGAGTACTAGCTTGCGAATTATGGTTTTAGTTTCCATTATTAGTTGTTTGTTAGCATTAATAATTTCGGTCAATTTTCACTTCACTTTGGCCGAATTTGGAGTCTTAATTTTAGTCAATTAGTTGTTAGACATTTTCGCCCTTAATGAAGGGCAAGGTCGTCCATTGGACATTCTAGGGTTTGAGTCCTGTAAGGCTATATATAGCCTAGGTTTTCATTCAATAAAGCACAATTCAGATTTTATAAAATATATGTGAGTTATTTCACTCTCTCTTGCCTCAAGAGAATTTCCTTTGAATACTTGAGAATTAATCTCAAGTTGTTCATCGAACTTATCAATCAAGTAGTCTCCTTGATTGTGGCGTTCTTCTATCCATACTTTTGGTTCACTAAATTTGCTAGTCGTGGGTTAAGGAGTCTCCTTAGTTCGTGACTCGTGATTCTAGAAGGGTCAAAGTTCCGCCAATCATCCCAACTTGGTGTTCGTCTAGATCCGTCTCACATCAGTTGGTATCCAGAGCTAGTCGACGACATCAAGTATATCCCGTTGAGTTTGTTCGTAAGCTTTCTAGTCAATTTTATTTTGCAATTCTGGTCGTGTCTTCCTTTGTGTCAAGTCCGATTGTTATTACAAAAAAAAAAAATTCTGTCCGCCTTTGTTGTCTTGTTGAGTCACTCTTTGATTTCTTTTGCTTCGTGTCCACTTCGTGCATTACTTGTTGTGTGATTCTGTCTTGAAGCCTGCCTTCAAGTGTAGCCGTGTTTTGTTCGTTGCATATTCTGTTTAAATATCAAACAAAAAAAAAAAAATTTCTGCGACGGCTAGGGTTTTCACTTGCAACTAGGGTTTCCTTGGGTGCAAGTTTCTTGCCAAATCTGTCCAAACTTTAGTTTATTCCACCAAGTTGTTTTCATTAATTTCCTAAACTGATTTTTGTGGTTAAACTTGTTTGGGGTTGGAATCTTGAAGAGGAACTACAATAATCTAGGGTTTCTTGAGTTCCTTGAAACTAATCTTGAAGTCTTGAAACTTTGATACATGTCTTGATAGTTGTTGGAGGATTGAAGGAGAACATTGGTTTGACATTAAATTCTGGAATTTTACCCAAGAACAGCCGAGTAATTGTGTGTTCTTAGAGTCAAAAAAAAAACAAAAAAAACAAAGGGCATTCGGGTGACAAACCACAAAGGAGGAAGCCGCACTTTTATTTGCCAATTCTGTCTTGTTGCAATTGTTCCAACAAACCAGAAAATTACATCAAGAAAAGCATACTCAAAAGTTTTGACCAACCTCCTCTTGAAAATCTTGCACACCTTGGGTCTTGATCACTTGTATCACCCGTTGAGATTTTTGAGGAACTTGACCATCTTGGTTCTTGAATATTTGCACCTCCCTACGTATAAACAGTTTCTTGTACGTCCTTGCATCCATACGGGGCTTTCTTGGCTTAGGAGTAAACCTCTTGGGAGTTTCTTGAGCAGGCCGCTTGGGGTATTCTTGGGTGACGTTGCTTGAGTCATCTTGTGAAGCCATTGTTTAGCACCAAGCGTCAAAAAAACTGTCCTTGTGTGGAGCAAAGAGGGGAGGGCCGAATTGTTGTTCTTGAGGGAGAGTAAGGGACGAAAATTTTGAGGGGATTTAAGAAGAGGTAATTCTGGAAAATTTTGGGGTTAGGAAGCTACCAAATCTGGAAAATTTTTTAGGAAATTCCAGCCGACTTTGAGGGGAATTTAAGAAGACAAGAAATCTGGAATTTTTTTCGTGGAAGCTATTCTGATTTGATAAGGTAACAAATCTGGAAATTTTCAGCGGTTAGGAAGCTACCAAATTCTGTTTTGCAGCCGACTTTGGAAGGTTTAAAAGGAGCAGAAATCTGGAAATTTTTTTAGCTACCAAATTCTGTTTTGCAGCCGACTTTGGGAGGTTTCAAAAGAGAAGGAAATCTGGAATTTTTTTTTGGGAACAATTCTGATTTGTTATAGCCGACTTTAGGAAGGTTTTTGGAGAGGGAATCTGGAAAAATTTTGGAAGGTTTTTGGAGAGGGAATCTGGAAAAATTTTGGTAATAATTCTGTTTGGTTAGCCGACTTTAAGGAAATTTCCAAATAAGTCCAACACCTAACTTGTTTCCAAAAATCAATTGGGCAATTAAGTAAAGCACTTGGGAACTCCATCATCGTACTTGGACTTTCTTTTTCTTTGTACATCAATTCTTTCCTCTTCCATTCCTTATTCATTACTTGAGCTTTCCATTTCTACTTTTTGTTTCCTTGTTCCTTTGATACAATTGGGAGCTATTTTGATTAAAGTTTGATTGAACTTCCTTGAGAAAATTTCTGATTTCTTCAAAGGAAACAAACAAGTGGTTTGAGAAGTGAATTGGTGAGAGCATTAGAGTGCCATACACACTTGAGTGAAAACACGAGAGGAGTGAAACACTTAAGGGAGCAAGTGAGGCATTTTCTACTAACAACTTGTCAAGTTTTGCAGGTTTCACCATGTCTCAGGAACATAAAATTACCATTGCTCAGTTATCACTTAAAATGGATAATATGTGGAAGGAAATGCAGAGGAGATTTGACCAAAGGTTGGAAACAATCCATGAGCAAATTGATCAACTAAGTTCGTCTAGGGCTTCTTCTAGGAAATCTAGGGGAAAATTCACCCTGGGGGAATCTAGTGACTCCAATGCCGATTCGGAACATGAGGCATACGAGCAAAGAAGACCAAAGCGAAACACAAGAGCAATCGGTGATGCCATCAAGGGGATTAAGATGAAGATTCCTCCTTTCCAAGGCAAATCTGATCCGGATACATACCTTGAATGGGAAAGTCGAGTGGAGCTAGTATTCGATTGTAATGACTACACCGATGCACAAAAATTGAGACTTGCCGTAGTAGAATTCACCGACTATGCCATAGTTTGGTGGGAACAAGTGGTTACAAGCAGGAGAAGGTGTGGAGAACCACCTATAACCACTTGGACTGAGCTCAAGAGACTGATGAAGAAGCGATTTGTACCAAGTCACTACCATAGAGACTTGTACCAAAAACTTCAAACCTTGACACAAGGTCAACGCTCAGTTGAGGACTACTACAAGGACATGGAAATCTCCATGTTGAGAGCTGATATTCAAGAAGATAGAGAGGCTACAATGGCAAGATTTCTCAATGGTCTGAGGGTCGAAATAGCCGATCAACTGGAGCTTCAATACTATGTGGAGATAGAAGATATGGTGGAGAAGGCTATCAAGATTGAGCAAAGGCTCAAGAGGAAGGGTACAACCCGAAATTATAACCCTCATCCACAACCATTTACTCGACCATTCCAGCCTAGAAGGGAAGAGAGAGGTTCGAATACTTGGACCACTCCAAAGCCGAAGCAAGATCAAGGGTCAAGCTCACGGCCACCTTTTACTAAAACCGACTCCAAGGTTGTTTCAAAACCAACAATTGAAACTTCAAAACCTAGGAATCGTGACACCAAATGTTGGAGGTGTCAAGGAGTTGGGCACATTGCAAGCCAATGTCCAAACCCAAGGACCATGCTTGTGCTACCAAATGGAGACATTGTCACTGATGATGAAGAGGAGGATTACAAGGACATGCCTCCCTTGGTTGAAGAGGAAGATGAGATAGAGGAAGTTCCAACTCAAGACAAAGTTGGATTGGTAGCAAGAAGGGCACTAGCTACGCAAGCTAGTAAGGATGAGCTTCAACGTGACAACATCTTTTACACTAGGTGCCATGTGACCAACAAGGTATGCAGTTTGGTGATTGACCCCGGAAGTTGCACTAATGTTGCTAGTGCATTGATGGTGGAGAAACTAAACTTGCCAACTAGTGAGCACCCCCGTCCCTACAAGCTTCAGTGGTTAAACAACAGTGGAGAGGTACGTGTTCTTAAACAAGTTCTGGTTACTTTTCGCATTGGTAGGTATGAAGATGATGTTATGTGTGATGTAGTACCAATGCAAGCTGCACATATACTCTTAGGGCGTCCTTGGCAATTTGACAAAAGAGTCACTTTTGATGGTTTCTTGAACAAATACTCTTTTATGCATAATTGTAAAAAGATTACACTTGCACCTCTTACACCTCAACAAGTACATGAGGATCAAGTTAGTCTACAAAAAGAGTATGACTTGCATGCTACCACCAAGAAGGACAACGCCAAAGCTAAGAAATTAGTGTTGGCCGACCCTTCTTCAAGCAAGTTGGATCACTCTCATTCGGTCTTCGAACCCGCACAGGAGAGAAAACCCAGCATGCTTGCCAAGGTGAAAGATGTGAGAAAGGCCTTGCATTCTAATCAGGTTTTATTTATTTTATTTGGCAAGGAATCCTTACTCACTAATGCTCTTGATGCTTCTTTGCCTAGTGTTATTACTAACCTCTTACAGGAGTATCAAGACGTCTTTCCTGAGGATATACCTAATGGATTGCCTCCATTAAGGGGAATTGAACATCAAATTGATTTCATTCCTGAATCTTCCCTTCCAAACAAGGCACCATATAGGACCAATCCTGAGGAAACCAAGGAGCAACAACGACAAGTGGAGGAGTTGCTTGGTAAGGGTTGGATTCAAGAGAATCTAAGCCCTTGTGCTGTACTAGTTCTACTTGTTCCAACCAGCACTAGTCGGGTTACAATGGCCTTTGATGCCGCTTTTGCACGTCTTGATGCGTACAACGCGCAGCCCAACCAAACCTTGGTTCACCGGGCGTCCGCTCACGGTCCACCCATAGGCTTGAGACGTCACTTGTGTGGCCATTATCATGGAACTCTTGCTGTCCACAACATGTATCTACCACCACCACAAGTTTTCCTGGTGTCCCACAAGGGTGTCTTGATC
The DNA here is from genome assembly GCF_003713205.1 of Coffea eugenioides. NCBI lineage: Eukaryota > Viridiplantae > Streptophyta > Magnoliopsida > Gentianales > Rubiaceae > Coffea > Coffea eugenioides. The sequence goes on along the minus strand of NC_040040.1, from coordinate 28,910,282 downwards.
TTTCTTCGCTTGAGAAGGCGACATGCAGGCTGCTTGGTGACTATACACATGCTCTCATCACCTTTGTTTTGTAAGAAGAGTCATGATTTGGGGACAAATCGCCTTTAAGAGGAGGGGAATGATGAGAATATAGAGACCAAGGCCCATTCCATTCAAGCACATGGGGAATTGGAAGATTCAAGTAAAGACTAGTTCGCGGAGTACTAGCTTGCTAATTATGATTTTAGTTTCCATTATTAGTTGTTTGTTAGCATTAATAATTTCGGTCAATTTTCACTTCACTTTGGCCGAATTTGGAGTCTTAATTTTAGTCAATTAGTTGTTAGACATTTTCGCCCTTAATGAAGGGCAAGGTCGTCCATTGGACATTCTAGGGTTTGAGTCCCGTAAGGCTATATATAGCCTAGGTTTTCATTCAATAAAGCACAATTCAGATTTTATAAAATATATGTGAGTTATTTCACTCTCTCTTGCCTCAAGAGAATTTCCTTTGAATACTTGAGAATTAATCTCAAGTTGTTCATCGAACTTATCAATCAAGTAGTCTCCTTGATTGTGGCGTTCTTCTATCCATACTTTTGGTTCACTAAATTTGCTAGTCGTGGGTTAAGGAGTCTCCTTAGTTCGTGGCTCGTGATTCTAGAAGGGTCAAAGTTCTGCCAATCATCCCAACTTGGTGTTCGTCTAGATCCGTCTCACATCAAAACTTTTGACGTATCCTTGCTTTAACTGGTGAGTGTACCACTCCCCTGAATTATTGTTAAACTGGTTATCTGTACTTGCACATTGCTATTTGAATGTCCTTAACGACTGTATATTTTGTACGAGACGAGTGTGTACTTTATCGCACTCGTTCTCTGGCATGTGTGACTTGTTTCCTGTATATACTTGAATCTGTTACCTGCGCCTGTTATAATGTCGTTTGGAAGTGCATCCAACGACCTTCCTGTTAAATCTGAGCTCAACCTCATGGGGAGTCAATTGGATCGAGCTAGCAAGGGCTTGGTCGAGAAAATTTGACAATCCATGGGTGCCTGTTCCTGGGAAATCTTTGGATGTTGGAGACTCTAGATTTCCGGTATATTCGAGTATTACCATTCCTATTCTTGTTTGGCACTCGGACCCAGTAAGGGGTATGTTTGGTGATCGAGATTTTGGCATAAGCGAGGTCTACGGACATGTGTGTTTCATTAAACGTTGACGGAGGGTCAACAAGGTTGGATCAAGTATTGCAACGGGGATTTGGCTCCTGAGAGCCACTTGTGTCCTTTAAATTGTGGTGTTCGTTTATTTCTCTTATTTGATGTGTACATGTGCCTTAAAAGTGTTTTCTCATGATTTCTACTGTTTATACTTTTGGTACCTCATTGAGCTTCTAACTCACCCCGTTCCGTTATCCTTGTTTTCCTTACAAGGAACCATCTTTTGGAACTTTGATGTTTTGAAGAATGAAATGAGCTAGTGTAAATACTCTTTTGTTTAGCTCATCGGGAGTTGGAAAACCCTAAATGTACCTTGATCCAAATATTTCTCTTTTGATTTGTAAATTACAAACGTATGTATATAAAACCGTTTAATCATGTTCATGCATTTTATTTGGTTTGGAAATGTTATTCTCTAGAGTTATATAACGTTATCTGTATTCGATTGGGTTCCGGCCGGATTGTAACGTGGCAGTCACTGTTCATCCGCGGCTTGTTTTCGTTTTTCATTTCGTTTCTTTTAACGGTCGTTGTAGCGCTCGAGCACTGTATTATCTTTCGGAACAAGTTTTTCAGGATGTGATTAGCTTAGTAGTCCTGGTGGCACTTCCATTTCGTTTTGATTTTTCATGGGAGCGTTGTACCAAAGATTGATTATATATTTTAGTTCGGCTCAACTGGGTTCTAAATGTTTATCTTCTCGAAGTTCCTTGAGCGGTTGGTAGGGTTTACGTTTGTTCCCGATCCGTAGTCCCGGTGTGAGCTGGGCAGGCGGTCCGCCGAACCCTTTGGTTCGCCTTAGGGTGAGGTGGGGCTGTCACAACTTCTAATTGCTACCACTTGTGAATCGATTGGATTGGTGTTTCCAAGTAGATTCAGCTTTAAAAAAAAAAAGAAGAAGGGCTAGATTGGCCTTTTCTCTTTAGTGTTGTTGTGCACCACATCTTGGCATGGCATGAAAAAACAAACACTAATGTTATGCATATTGATGTGATTCTCTAAATGATGTCCTATACCCACATGCTTCCTAACAACATTCTACTAATACCAAGCATGTCATGTTCTTGTTTAAACTCAATCTCTTCCATTATGATTAGGGTTGTTGGTTGATGGCTTTTTGCTACTAATATTGCTAATGCTACTACTTTGTAGCTGAATATTGGCTCTTTGAAAGGGCCTATCTCTAGGATGGCATTTAGACTTTCAGCATTTTGAGATGGAATTTGATTTGTAGGTTAGCATTCAACTTGTTAAGCGTGCCAATTTTGATCACAAGTTTTTTATATGAAAGATTATAGATTTTCTCAATTGTAATTGCAAAATGTGCTTAAAGCCATTGTTGGTGCTAGTTTTTTTTTTATTGGTAATTAAAAGCTTAGATGAATTTGACTTCGGTCACCATCACAAGGTAGGACATTCCCCTAGGACCATAGGTCGCTCATAGGATTCTTATAGACCACCACCAACACAGTCTTCGTATTGGCAGCAGAACACATAATTTTTTATGAGAAAGTGGTGCACTATTACTAACTGAGCCAATTTGTGTTGGCGCATTAGGTTTATTCTTGTGCTAATAGCTTGGCATTAGGCGTCAGCTTACAAGTAGGTGTCACATTGTTTCTAGATTCTCCATTCTCAATCAAGTCCCTATTAGCTGCGGATAGGATGGGTGCTTCCCATCATTGTATAGTTGCTTTGAATTGGCCAGGAGGCCTCTAGGTGACCGAAAAATGTTGTTCATTAAGTTTTGCTAGGTTACAAATGAAGATTTAGGTTGATCAATCATTTGTTTTGATGATTAACAAGCCCAAATGATTATTTAGACTAATGATTTTTAATAAAATTTGTTAGAACAAATACTTAGTCCAAGCATGGTGATTTTTGGGAGCAAGATGAGGTGCCATTGGGAGGCCTAATTCATTCAGTTTGCTTTTTGTTTACTTTATTGATCTATATTTGATTAATTGCATGGATCAATTGTTATATCTTTTATGCGTTTTATTTGGTTGAAATTATTGGGTGAAAATTTGCAATTGTTTGTTTGATTTGTAATCAACCTAATAAAGTGTCTTGAACAATTCATGATCAAAGCTTGAATATATTGTCACCTAAATTTCCTTAAATGTGTATTATTTTAAATATGGAAGATTTTATTCTAAATTTTTGTGGTCTGATTTTTAACTACATGCAAATTATATGGTAAAAAAAGTGATACACTGTTATTAATTTAGAGATCGTATTAAGAACACAATGTTACACTATTGTTAATTTAGACCGCCATATATCTTGTTCATTTTGGTAACGCCGTCATTGATTAGAATCAAATGGGGCAATCTTGAAAGGTTAGGGTGTAAAATGTCCAAAATTGAGAGTTTAGAATGCAAAGTGAAAAAATGATAAAAATTCGAGGGTGTAAAGTGGAATTAGTCCTTTAATTAAATTGATTAACCTATGGTTTAATGCATATTGATAAGCTAGTTTTCCGAAACCATTCGTCTGTAGTGGATTTCTTTCTTTTAGGATCAAACATTTATATATACCCTTATCAACATTTAAGAAGTTTTAAGATCTTGCTAGTATTTTGATTAGTGTTTATTTTTGTATATTCTTAGTTTACTCGATTTTTGGAGTGCTTTAGTCATTTTGATAACTAAATAATTTGATCTTTAATGAAATTTACGTTTTATGGTTTAAGTCTGAAAAATTATATTTCTATGGATTAAAGTAGTGTAAACTTCATGTTTTTGTAGGTTTTAATGTTTCAATCATCAATTGGAGTGAAGTGAGAAG
>NC_040040.1:28776501-28905290 GCF_003713205.1 Coffea eugenioides | reverse complement strand
GATCTGAAATCGCATTATTGCGTCAACCCTATTTTAAAAGATACCCCAATTTATTCTCAACTGAGATTCTCTTCTCTTTCATTTTTTCTTTTTCTTCTGTCATTCCATTCATCTTTTAAAATGTTCACAATTTGTCCCAATTTATTTTTAACTGAGGTTTTCTTTTGTTCATTTCCTTTTCTTTCAACTTTCCTTCAAAAATTGAATTTGTCCCAGTGTGGGGTTTGCGATACTCAGGGATTGCCAAACGAAATGATTTATTTTGAAGGCTCAAAAGGGATAACTAGGGATAAAATGTCTCAATGAGAAAGGAAGTGGGCCTGACTTTCATTCCATTCTTTGCATTAACCATAAAAAGAAACCTTCATTTATCAGATGAAGAATTTCATATACATATCCGAATTGATCGGTTGAGGAAAAACTTGTCCATTCCACTTCTGTGAGAATGAGTGCTTCACCATGCAATACCTTTTGACAATAAAAGGGCCCTGTCAGTTTGGGGCAAATTCTTCTTTTGGGCTCATCTTACACTGATAAAAGCTATCCCAACACTTTGTCTCCTCGTTTGAATAGTCAAGATTTGACCCTTTGATAGTAAGCACGGGCCAATCCGTTTGATAATACTTACCATGACAGACTGCATTCAGCTGCTTCTTATCAAGTGACCACTGATTTTTATTTCCTTAATCTTGATCCCAATTCAGCTTGAGTTTCTCTTTATACCATTCGGGCTTCTTGAAAACATTTTCGGATGACTCCTCGCTACTCCTTTCATTTTGAAATTCGAATTCACATTTGTGAGATATCAAAATTGCTATCATCAAATTTCAGAACAGTGATATCCAAAGGGTCAGAGGATTTTATTCTTGACCATCTGAAAAGAATGCGTGAGTAACACAGTATATATAACTGTACATTTTATTGAATTTCAAGATAAAGATCAAATTTAATAGCATATTACTTGTTAAACAAGACGTGTCTTCAAAAGCCACTTGATTCAAGACTATTTACAAAAATATAGTTAAACAAAAGACACACGCCTGATTTTCATAGATTTGAACCAAAGACAGCTCCCCACATTTATCGAAAGTCCCTTCAAGAGGGAGGGATCTCACTAGTTCGAAATTTTCAAGTTTCCTTATTGGGGGTAAATGCCTCAAATGTATCCTTGTGTTCGGGAAAGGGACTTGTAATTATTCTCGGTCTTTGTTCTCCCATTTTCCTTAGCATTATATCTCTTACTTCGATCATATCCTGAATTTTATGTTTCAAAGCCCTGCAATTACTGGTGGAATGCCCAGGAGCTCCAGAATGATAAGCGCAAATGGCTTGAGGGTCATAGGCAGAGGAAAAACCCTTAGAATAGATCTTGGGAGGTATAACATCAATTTTTTCAGTAGTTTTAAGTTGTTCGTACAATTGATCAATGGGTTGGCCCAAGTTGGGGAAGGTTCGGTATGGGATTGGGTTTCGAATTTTACTGTTTAGAGGATAGGTGCGGTTGTTTGGTCGAGCAAGTCTTAGATTATAACGAGAGTGAAGTCGAATTTGAAGATTGGTTGAAAAGTTGGGACTGATAGTATAGGTGGGTTTGCATAATTTGGCCGAGATCGAGGGTGATTGATAGTAGTATGGTAAGCAAGGCATGGGTATGGGTAAGGGTATGAGTAGGTAGGTTGCTTAGTAGGTAAGGGATTATACTAAACACCGCTACTGCTAGCAACCAGTTGGTCAATCATGTGCCTTTGTGCGGTCACCTCCGTGCTTAAGTCATTGATTTTGTTCAACACTTCGCTCAATTGAATTCCCAGATTTGCAGCGTCTGTTGGAGGTGCCGTGGCGGATCTATCAGATGATTCCGGATGTACGCTCATGTTTACACGATTTCTCAAAACTCGACAACGTGATCATGTAATGATGGGGTTTCTTTGTGTAACTATATTCGCAATCACCTGAAAATTTAGAAAAAATCCTATTCAAATTCTTCTCTTGACCAGTTGTTGACAAAATAAGAAAAGAAAGAAAAGGAAAAATACACGAGTTAGTATATATTGAGGTAATTCGGATGCATGTCCTATTGGAGGACCCTTCTATGCCAAGGGTTGGCCTAGAATGACAATGCAATCCTCTAGAGTAGGCACCATACAATACCTCATGACTCCGATTCGAGTGAAAAATAATTTGAAAATTTTGACCAATTGGAGTGAGAAGAGACATTTGTCCAAACAAAATGAGGACAAAGTCCGAATGAATTGACTACTTTGATCAACACATAAAATGATGCGTGAAAGACCCTACTCTCGAAAGGATTGCCATGTCTCGACTAGGTTTATTCAGGGAACCTTAGATCAAAACCCTAAAAGAGAATAAACGAATCAAATGGATCGGATGAAATTGAAGATTTATTCAAAATTGACCGGATTGTCTTAAAAATGAATAAATTGGTAAAATGGATTGGATGAATTTGATGACTTATTCAAAAATTGACTAGATTGTCTTAAAAATGAATGAATGGATTGAGTTAATGATTTATTCAAAAGTAACTAAATTGTTCTAAAAGTGAATGAATTGATCAAATAGATAAAATAGAGTCAATGATTTATTCAAAAAGGACTAAAGTGTCCTAAAAATGAATGAATTGATAAAATGGACTGGATGAATTTGATGATTTAAATATGTAATTTGGAATGAAATCATGACCAAAAATGACCCTTTGTATGCCAAGGTGAGCCTAAAATGATGTGCAATTATTAACTTACAAATGCAATACATCGCAATTTAAAAGTGCAATAACCTATCTAGAAGGGTAGGTTCTAAAAGAGTATTATGGCAGAGGAGAAAACAAGAAATGTTAGTTCAACGAATAATCACATAACACGTTGGGGAAATTTAGATGATACAAAAAGCAAAAAAATAATTAGGAAAGAGGGGCGGAATCCCTCCTTTCGTGCCTAGTGCTTCTAGTTAGGTATGGTCGACTCTTTCCTAGGCGATTTCTATCATGGATGCTTGAGGTTGGACTCACTAATGCATCTAGACTCGATAAAGTTTCAGGTCCCCAAACCTTCATGCCAAAGGCGAAGGGTCATCAATCCTAATGCCTAAGAGTCGGTGGTTCGAGTGATCCCTCGAACATTGCTACGTGCACGTCGTGCCACGACCAGATGTCCAAGTGGATCGATCCTAATTTTAATGGGTGGAGTGGCGTGACAACCACTAAAAGTAAAAAGAAATGAGGGTTTATAAAAGTAAAACGTATGCACGTATAAAGTGCCCTCATTGAGGGAGGGATTGAATACCATAAAATGCGGGTGAAAGTTCTAGAGTAGCTACCCCCCCTCCCAATATGCAAGCGCGATATACAAATACAACTGAATTAAAATAAACAAACGATTGCATACGTGGATATTTGAGACGCTTGTGTGTTAGATGCAAGAAATCCTAAAAAGGAAAATGCAACCTAAAACCCCCAAATATGATATATAAGAAGGTTAAAAGGAGAAAAAGATTGACTAAATCAAATTTGCTTGGATTCTATAAAGTCCCCAGTGGAGTCGCCAAGCTGTCGCGCCCCATTTTTAAAAATGAAAAATAAATGAGTTTGGAAAATGAAAATTGCCAAAATTGGGTTTAAAAGTGCGACGATTTTGGCCCAAATTATAGCTTAAAAAGGGTTTTTTAATAAAAAATCGGAGTCGTGACTTGGTATCGAGTTTAGGTGTACCAAATCATCTAAAATGAATTTTAAATGAAAAAGTAGAAAAAACGCTTTTTAAACGACTCCAAATCTACGAAAATCAGAGAAAAGTGTTCGAGAGTCACATTTGAAAAAAGGGAAGGCAAAGATAAAATCCAATGCACACTTTTAATCTAGCCAAGGCCAGTTGTGTGATTTAGTCGAAAATTTTCTCATTTTTAACCTAAAAATTTATCACATTTGGATGTCACTATATGGATGCAAAACCTAAACCTAGGAGGGTATCGGGGTCAGAATGTTTCTTCAAAACTTAATTGGTGCAAATCACATTAATTGTGATGCCCAAAAGTGACTTTTTGAAGAGGTCACGAATATGCAAAAATATGGGACTCTAAGAAAAGAAAAAAAATAATATACAAATATACATGACCTAAAGGAATGCATCATAACGGGTGCGGGGAACTATGATTCGTGACTTCAATTTTCCCTTTTATAGAGGGAATGCGAGCGTACTAAGGTTAGAAAGCCAAACTCGACCACATCCCATATTTGAGGGGTTATCCCTAATCTAATCAAGCAAATGTACTATCATAATTCTAATTCTTAAATGAAATGCAAATCTAATGTTATGTTTTCATTCAAAAAGAGGTAAGGAATATACATATAAGGGAAAATATAAGACAAGGGATATACATATAAGGAGGAACATGGGATAAGGGATATACGTATGGGAAAAATGTCATGCCAAATGAAAAAATCCTAAAAATAGAAAATATGCATGAGAGTGTAGTGATTGTCATACAAACATGAGCTAACGTGCGGAAGGTCCCTAAGGGTCTAGCGTTGGACTAGCCCATGTGTATGAATTCTCACTAGCGTTGGACTAGTGAGAAAATCAGAAAAACAGTCACAACTAGCGTTGGACTAGTGTGGTGACGTCACACATTAATCATAACTAACTAATCATGTAAACACATAATAAAAGCATGTAAACACATAATATCACATAATCATTATATCTAGATGAAAAATCCTAAGAAAACGAGTAACACGTAATACATAAGTATGCAAAAATACACAAGGCAAATGAAGCAAATAAAGCCCTAACTATTACACTTGGGGCCCTAACTACAATCTAAGGAGGGGAAGCAATAAAATAAATAAATAAATCCCTAACTATTACATATTTTATTTAAATACAGATCTTGAACCCCCTAACTATTATATCTTGGCATTTAAATGCCTTTCAAATAATCAAAATTGAACTAAAATAAATATACAAAATTAAAACAAATAAAGCGAATAAATAAATAAATAAAATGAAAAAATTCAAAAGGCATGCAATTAAGCACATAAAGTCACATAGGGGCACATAGGGTCAAGTAAAATCAAAATAAGGGGTAGAGTGTATCTCCCTTGAATTGGTGCCTTAATGAAATGAAATTTTCTTATTTACCCTCCAAAAATAAAGAAAAGGTCAAGGCATCACTTTAATTAACAAATAATCACATGAAATGGAAATAAAACACGAATTTGAATCAATCAAAACATTCAAATAAACTAAACAACCCCTATTCATCAAATTGAAACAAACAAGGATTCATTTGAAAGAATTAAAGAAGTTCGAGGGATCAATTTATTATTACAAATATTGGGGGGTCTCAATTAAATATGGTGAAACCTACCAATCAAATGATAAAATTCACAAAAATAAATGAAAACCAATTTGCTATGACTAAACAACAAACTTTCCCAAAATTCGACAAAATTCTAATCAAAACTACAAATCTAGAAAAAGTTATTAAAACCCTTCAAATTCATCCTAAAACTCATTACAAATCTATCCAAGAATCATGTTAAGACATATTAAAGAAAAAAAGGCATGTTAAGGGGATAAAATTGATTAAATTATTCAATTAGTTGGGCCATAGTAGCGTTAGTCAAAAATCACGGGGCTAGAATACAATTCTTGGAAGATTTTCATGCAAATTATTACGCAGAAAGCTTCTGCAACATAACTTGCTGCACTTTCATTTTCAAACTCAGGTTTCAGACCCAAATACACAACTTTGATCAAAACTTTTCCAAACATCAAAACTTTAAACTAAGCAACAAAATACATAACTTCAACATCTGAACAAGCAAAAGACTTAGAAGGAGATTATGCAAATTCTGGAGAACTTTCATTCAAAATGGTTCAGAAACTTTCTTATTCAACCATCTGCAATTTCTCATGACCTACTGTCGCGCCCCATTTTTTCGCGATGGAAAAGAAAGTGTTTTAAAAAGATGTGATTTATTAATAATAAATGAAAAAGGACCTAGAATGGGACTTAAAAGAATGCGACAATTTGGGTCCAAAATTTAGTCTAAAAGGGTTTTTAAGAAAAAATAGGAGTCGCCACTTGATATGGAGTTTTGGTGTACCAAGTCACCCAAAAATAAAGTAAAATAAAATAAAACCCTTTTTGACAACTCCAGGTCTTTGAAAACAAGAGAAAATGGGTTCGGGAGTCACGGTTGAAGAAAGGGAAGGCAAAGGTTCAATTGACTCAAACCTAAGGCACCCTTTCAACCTAGTCTAAGCTAGTTGCGAGGTTTAGTCAAATTTTTCCTAATCTAACCCTTAATTTTATCATATTTGGATGTTTCCTATATGGATGCAAATCTAAATATATCGAAAGGGACAAAATGTTCATTCAAGGGGTTTAATTGAACCAATCGCATTAATTGCGAAGGCCAAAATGATTCCTTGAAAGTGTCACGAATATGCAAATGATGAAATTAAAATAAAAGAAATTAAATTAAATTATATACATATATATAAGTGATCAAAGAAAAGGAGAATGCAACATAAAGGGTACGGGAGGCAAAACTCGTGACATAATTTTCTTATACATGGATTAATAGGGTACTTAAACTAGAAAGTTATAATCACCCATTTCCCATGTTTGAAAAATAATTATCCTAACATGAACAAGCAAATGAACTAGCTTAAATGAGATGCAATTCTAAATGACATGATTAGCACCTATAGCGGGTAGGGGATAATATAATAGGGAATATCATGCAAATGAGAAAAGATCCTAAAAATGAAAATATGCATGAAAATGTAGTGAATAGCATACAAATATGAATCTAGCGCAAGATGACCTAAAGGGTCTAGCGTTGGACTAGCCCATTTCTAAATGTCCTTACTAGCGTTGGACTAGCAAGTAAGCGGAGGGAGAAACCACAACTAGCGTTGGACTAGTGTGGTGACGTCATGCATTAACAATTCATAGTGAAACAAATAAAACATAAATTAAAACAAATAAACACATAAGAGCACGTAGCACATAACACGTAAACATAATATCTAGATGCCAAAATCCTAAGAAAAGCGGATAAAACACAACACATAAACCACATAAACACGCAACCTATCTATTACATCGGGGAGCGCCTAACTACAATCTAGAAGGGAAAAATATAATAAAACAAATCTAATTATCCTATCTATTACATTTTTGAGGTATTTAAATGCCTCTTGAATCATTGTAAAAATTAACTAAAACATATATAAGAAAATTTGAATGAATATTTAAATCAAATAAATAAAGCATATAAAAATATAAACACATAGGAACACATAAGAGCACATAAGAGCACGTAATTGACATTGAAATAATAAAAATAGGGGTACCTCCCGTTTGAAGTGGTGACTAAATGGAGTCAAATTGTCCTCAATGAGGTTGTGGTCCCTTGACTAAAATTTTGAGGAAGTTCCAAGCTCTTTGTCCAACCGGCGGCTGCCTCCTTGTGTCTGAATAGTGTGTGGGTGTGTTGTGTGAAGTGAGCAAAGAGAGGGATATGGCCGAGAGAGTGAGGGAGCTTTCTTTCTTTTTTGTTCTGTTTTCTTTCTTCTGCCCAGTCCGAGAGAGGGAGAGAGTTGGGGAGTGCTTTTTGTTTCTTTTTTTTTTTTGGCTTCTCTTCTGTGATAGGGAGAGCCGAGTGAAGAGTTTTTTTTTCCTTCTTGTTCTGTCCGTCTGAGAGAGGCCAGAGAGTCGATATTGGGAGAGAAAAAGAGGAGCTTGTGTGTGTGTTTGGTCAAAATGATTTTTTTACCAAAATCCAGAAAGTTGAGTGTAGGAATGGGTTAAGTGTATTTTGTGGGGAAAATGATGAAAATGTGTAAGTTTAGTAATAATTTGATTTTGACTTCATTTCTTATTTTTTTTTATTTTTTTATTTTTTTATTTTTAGTTTTATTTTTGTTGTTGTTTTGTCTTCTTTTTTTTTTTTAAACAAACCTGCAAAATTGAGAAAAATGCACATTAAAATGCTAAAAAATAAATAATTCATTAAATAGAAAATTTTGAGAAAATATTAAAAATCGACAGAAATTTGGTGTCTACAGCTTGCTCCTCTTTGTCTAGAGTTTCAAAGAAACTCAAGACAAAGACGTAGACACCAAATTGCTTACCTGTCTCTTGTAACTACACCTGAACTAAAATAAACAAGCCAACACTTGGCTGAAATTATTGGACAAAATGATGAAATAACATTGCAGAAAATGTGACCGAACTCATGTAGAGTTGCCTACGTATCCCACCATGGGAATCAGGTCAAACGTAGTTCGAATGCAAGCTATTCGAACGACTGACGCTTTTGAAATGATGACTGACCCCAAAATTTTAAAATGAACTGACCCAAACAAAAATTTAAAACGGGACTGACCCGAACAAGAATTTAAATATGGGACTGGCCCGAACGAGAAATTTTAACATGGGACTGACCCGAACAGAAAATTTAAACTTGGGACTGACCGAACGAGAAATTAAAACATGGGACTGACCCGAACAAGAAATTTTAACATGGGACTGGCCCGAACGAGAATTTAAACATGGGACTGACCCGAACAAGAATTTATGGGACTGACAACGAGAATTTAATGGGACTGACCCGAACAGGAAATTAAACATGGGACTGACCCGAACGAGAAATTAAACATGGGACTGACCCGAACAGAATTTAAACATGGGACTGACCCGAACAAAATTTAAACATGGGACTGACCGAACGAGAAATTAAACAACATGGGACTGACCCGAACAGAAAATTTAAACATGGGACTGACCCGAACGAGAATTAAACATGGGACTGACCCGAACAGGAAATTAAACATGGGACTGACCCGAACCATTTAAACATGGGGGACTGACCCGAACGAGAAATTAAACATGGGACTGACCCGAACAAGAAATTAAACATGGGACTGACCCGAATGAGAATTTACCATGGGACTGACCCGAACAGGAAATTAAACATGGGACTGACCCGAACGAGAATTTAAAATGAAAAATTCCGGTATACTTACCTGAAAATAGCCTAAAATTTTGCCCCAGTAGAGGTTAAGTTTATGCATCTGAGCCAATAGTTGATTTTGCATTGCCAGGTTGTTGCACCTTTTGATCAAATTTGCTTACAACATTTTTCGATCCGCCTTTGTTCACCGGAGAACTTTTCCGATACCGACTCCAGTGCAAGTTGTGATTGTTTTCATCTATGCATGAAATTTTTCTGCAAAAGAGAAAGAACAAAGAAATTGCCACCATCATTTGATCCGTTTCCCTTTGAGAATTGTGTAAACATGAGTCTTTTGATGCCTTCGTCCACTTATGCTGTGGCATTTTTCCAGACTGACCAGGTATGCATTTTGCCATATTGTGAAACCTGCGTAGCCAGCTTTGCTGAATCTCAACCATTTCCAAAAGATGACTGAATCCAAGTATGCTTCGAATAAACCATAGGGATTGTCATTCACCAAAATTCAATGATAAAATAAAAATAAAATAAAAAAATTATAAATTATAAAAAATAATTATATATATAAAAAAAATGAAGTATGCAAGGTAATTTCACCTATCATGCATAAATGGATATGCAAAAAAATGCAAAAGAATGCAAATGCAACTAATTGGGCTTTAAGCCTACAAAATGCCATGAATACAAGCAATTGAGGAAAGATGAGTTTCATAAGAATGTATTGCAAAAGAACATTTTTATAACGTGACACAGTTTTTGGCCAACGGATGTCATATTCGAATCTCTGGATATCTTTGTTTCGGAATTCAACATTGGCAGAAGTATAACAAAACGAAGAGAAATTCAAATGAACCAAAGTCACCAGCTGTTTCTCCTCGTGCTCGCTTACTGCAGAACCCTACCTTGGCGCCTTTTCGGGTTTTCACCAAAATTGCGCCCACCCTTTTTGTTTTTGTTTTTTCTTTTCCTTTTCTTTTCTCTTTTCTTTTTTTTTCCGCTTTTTTTTTTGAGGAGTCCTTTCAAGTTTTCACCTAAGGAACAATAGAAAATCTCGACCATGATCAACTCCGGCTTGTGAGTTGAAGATTGCTAGCATCAGTAAAATGCGCTTCCCCTATAAGGTTAGGCGAAGGCATTATGGACATCACTTGCCAATTGATTAGCGAACTTCCTAATAGAAATACAATAAGTGACGAAAGCCAGGACTTTGAGCTTTTGTAATGAGGTCAGGTGGGGTGTTTTTCAAGAAAAGTTGAGGCTTGAAAACAAAATTATTTTTTTTATGAGAGGTGTTAAATAACCTGAGATTGCATCATTTTGAAATTATCTCCAATTTTTGAATGAAACCGAGGAAAATTTGCCCCAGTTTGATTGAATTTTTCTCTCTTTGCATTTTCTTCATTGCATTTTTCTCACTTTTGCATTTTTCTTCAAAAACTAAATTTGCCCCAGTGTGGGGTTCTTTCTTCTTTTTCTGATCATTTTTTTCAAAATAAATTTGCCTCAGTGTGGAGTTTTCCTTTTCTTTCTGATCATCTTCTTCAAAATAAATTTGCCCCAGTGTGGGGTTCTTTCTTTTCCTTTTCCTTTTTTGGATCATCTTTTTTAAAATAAATTTGTCCCAGTGTGGGGTTTGCAATTCTCAGGGGCTGTCAAACAAAAATTATTGTTCTGATAGCTCAAAGGGGATGACTAGAGATGAAATATTTTGATTGGAAAGGAAGATGGCCTGACTTTTGTCTCGTCCTTGCGTGATTTCTAAAAGAAATTCGCATAATCAAATAAAGAACTTCTTACACATGTCTAAGTCGATAGGTTGAGGGAATGTCTGTCCATCCATCTCTGCTAAAACAAGTGCTCCGCCCGGTAGCACCTTTTGAACGACAAATGGGCCTTGCCAGTTTGGAGCAAATTTGCCTTTGGTTTCATCTTGTATTGGCAAAATTCGTTTTAGCACTTTGTCTTCTTCTTTGGAGGATCGCCGGTGAATATTTTTGTTGTAAGCACGGGCCATGCGTTTTTTGGTAGTATTGGCCGCGACATATAGCATTCAGACGCTTTTCATCAATCAGAGCCAATTGTTAAAAAAAAAAATCTCTACTTTAACCAATCAGCTTCTTCTAACTTGGCTTCCATTAGAATACGCAATGAAGGGGATTTCTTTTCTGCTCTTCATTCAGATGTATACTTATCCTTATTTCTTTGATCTTAGTCTCAGTGCCAATGTTAACAATCTCTGTTTCTTCTAGGTTCGGTTTAGATTTCTCTTCATATTGTTCAAACCTTTTGAAAAAACCAGATATTTCCTCATTATCACTCTCGTTTTGAATTTCAGATTCCATAATGTCAAAGTCGCGAGTGATATCGAGATTGCCGTCACCGAATTCCAGAACAGTGATATCCAAAGGTCAAATAATTTTATTTTTGGCTATCTAAAAGAATGTAAAAGAAAATTAAAACAATACACAATCTACCAGTATAAACAAAATGGTATCGAACAAACAAGAATAATGAAAAGATGTAACTATGCACTCCGTTGAAATATTCAAAAAGCAACACAGGAGCTTGATAATGCGAAAATTATTTTAGCCAAAACTATTTACACAAAACCAGTGACAATTTTTATGAATTTTAGCAAATGACAACCCCAGGTTTTATCGAAATTCCCTTCGAAAGGGAAGATACTCGGCAATCCAATTGTGCAAAACTCTTTCAAGATTTTCAAATTTCTTCATTGGAGGTGGATGCCTCAAAGGTGTCTTTGTGTTCAGGAAGAGGATTTGTACTTATGCTCGGTCTTTGTTCACCATTTTTCCTTAGCACTATTTCCCCTGCCTCTATCATGTCTTGGACTTTGTGCTTAAGGGCTTTACAATCAGCGGTTGAGTGGCCAGGTGCTCCCGAATGATAGGCACAAGTGGACTGTGGATTGTATCCGGCAGGCTTGCCATAAAGGTAAGTTGGAGGGGGAATCACACCTATTTTACCGGCATCCCTTAACTGCTCATACACTCGGTCCAAAGGCCTGCCTAGGTTGGTGAAGGTTCGGGTACGGCTTTGATTGTAGGTTTCAGTGGGTTGGGGATAGTTATAGGTGGGTCCGTTTGGTGGAAAAAATCTCTGGTTGTAAGGAAGTCGAGGACGAGTTTGTTGAAAATTTGGTTGAGATATTGGAAAAGAGATTGTGGGTGATTTGGCGTAATTTAGGCGAGGTCGGGGGTGGGAGATATTGGTATTGTAGACAGGGTGAAGACTTGGATAGTAGGAATAAGGCGGTGAATATGTTGGTTTATGTTGAAATCTGGGTCTTGGTGTAGGGTTTTGATCCCAGATGAAGGCAGCTTCCCCCTCTTTCTTTTTAAACTGCGATTGTTGCCCACTGCTCCCTTGTCCTTGCAAAGCATCCAACTGCGATTTGAGGACAGAGACATTAACGATCTTCCCAGCTCTTACGAAGTCATCGTACTCTTCAAGCTTATTGACAATAGCAGCAAACGAACATCCAGTCATGCGGAAAATTTCTTCAATGTACGGCGGATCATGTGCCTTAATGAAAGTGCGGATAATTTCATCTTCAGTCATTGGTGGCTCAACCTTTGCAGCTATTTTCCTCCATCTCTTAGCATAGGTTTTGTGGTCCTCAGAGGGTTTTCTCTTTGTTCTTTCCAACGTGGTTCGTGTCGGAACTAGCTCACAGTTGTACTCGTACTGCCTCACAAAAGCATTGGACAAGTCAAGCCAAGTCTTTACTTTCTCGGGTTTCAGATTGGAATACCAGTCGAGTGCATCCCCCTCCAGACTTTCTGGGAACAGCCTTAGAGGCAGATTCTCGTCATCGATGGGCCTTCCCAACTTGCTAGCAAACAGTCGGAGGTGTGTCTTAGGGTTGCCCGTTCCATCGTACTTGTTAAATTTTGGGGTCTTGAACCCCACATGCAACTGCACATTTGGGAAGAGACAAAGTTCATCATAGTCCAACACTCCTTGCTTGTTTAGCCCTTGACTTTTCCTCATAAATTCGTCGAAACGGTCTAGGCGCTTGAGCAATTTCATATCAACAAGAGCAGAAGATTCTCCTACCTCTGGTTTAGCTTGGACAGTATGGTCTGGCAGTAAGGGCTCTGCGGTAGCATGTGGTTCGGGGAGTATATTCGAAGTGACTTGGGGGTGTGAACCTCGCATGTGAGTAGGAAGAAATGAAGGATTAGGAGGGTAAGTGTATGGCAAATGTGTGGTGACATAGGTGAAAGTTTCTTCGGGTGGAATAGGGAAGGACGGAATAAAGGTAGTTTGAGTCGAAGGTATGACAAATGGTTCTTGCTCAGGTTGTCTGACGGGTACGGGCTCGGGTTGAACTCCGCTGCTGATAAGCTCATCAATCAATTTCCTTTGGGCCGCCATCTCGGTAGTCATTTCGCTAAACTTAGCAAGCATCTCGGTTAGCTGGATCCCCAAATTTGTAGTTTCAGGTTGAGCTGTAGTAGTGGACCTATCCGACGGTTCCAGTTGTGAACTCATGTTTACACGATTCCTCTGGGTTTGACTACGGGATCGTGTTATGATGGGGTTTCGACGAGAATCTATGTTTAAATATTACCTGAGAGTGTTGAAAGGAATTGCTTTTTAGATTTAGCTCTCACTTAGATTTTTCAATAAAATAAAGAAAGAAAGAAAAGAAAAAGATAAGAGTTAGTAAATTTCCAAAAAATTCGGATGCATGACCTATGGGGGAAACCCTTTTATGCCAAGGGTTACTCTAGTATGAAAAATGCAATCCTCTGGGGTAGGCACCATACAACACCTGATGGATCCGATTGACTTATTGAGATTCAATTTTTTCAAAATTGAATAATTGGAATGACAAGAGACAATTTGTCCTAATAAAATGAGGACAAAGTCCGAATAAATTGATTGCTTTAATTGACACACAAAATCAATTTAGTGTGAAAAACTTATTTTTTAAGGATTGAAATGCCTCGACTAGTTTCTTCAGTGAAATGGATCAAAACTTTAAAAAGAGAATAAACGGGCCAAATGGATCGAATGAAATTGATGATTAGTTCAAAAATTGATTAGATTATCCTAAAAGTGAATAAAACTGATCAAATGGATTGAATGAAATTGAAAATTTATTAAAACAATTGACTGAATTATCCTAGAAAAATAATGAATCGGATGGAATTGACGATTTAGTCACAATTGATTGGATTGTCCTAAAAATTGAATAAGCTGGTAAAATTGATTGGATGAAATTGACGATTTATTCAAAATTGACTGGATTGACCTAAAGTGAATAAATTGGTCAAAATGGGTTGGATGGAATTGACGGTTTATTCGAAAATCGATTGGATCACTGGCCAAATGAACAGAATGAAATTGATGATTTATCCACAATAAAATTGAATGAAAATGAAATTAAAACTGAGCAAAAGTGTAAGGATCGAATGATATATAAAAAAAAAATCGACTCAATCATCTTAGATGTAAAAATGGAATGAATGAAATTGATGATTTATCAAAATCGATGGAATTGTCTGACCATTAGTAGTTTCAAAAAATTCATTGTGATTCGTTAGTCTATGAGCCTTCGGAAATCAAGATTTGGCCTTAACATACTTATCATCTCAACAATGAGAAATTTGTGGATTTCTTCAACTTAATGTCCGTTACGCAAGGGATTTTTACCAATTTTAATAAAATGGCCAAAAAATGATTATTAAAGGCTCATATTCTAATGCGTAAAAACTGTTCCATCATTCTCAATGCCGTCACACGGAAGGGATCGAATCCTACCTTACCTTGTGCACTACCCGTTTGGATGGTACAAAAAATATAAACGTGCAAGTCTCATTGGATTACATATCCGAAACACAAGGCGGCTTATTCCTAACGCGGGATCTCCTATGCGGTATTCCCTCTAAAGTTGATGTATGATGCCAGTTTATTAAAGCAGTTAAATATGCAATGAAATAATTGACATATGATTTAATAGTGCCCTATTTAAATGCCAGGGTAAGCCTAAAATGAAATGTATTCATGCTGCAAATGCGAAGCATTGAATTTAAACGTGTCACATCAAATAGGGTAGGCTCTTAGAAAATACCATGCCAGGACTCTTATTTTCTAGGGCTTATGAATGCAATGGAAACAAAAACCAAGAAAAAAAATTAGTTCAATTAGATAAATACACATAACACATTGTAGCAAAGCAATACACAGAGATAAAACAATAAAATGAAAAGAGGGATTGAATCCCTCCCCTCGTGAATAGTGTCCCTAATAGGGTAAGGCAAGCTCTATCCTAGGTAAACTATCATGGATGCATGAGGTATTGGCTCACTAATGTATCTAGACTCGATAGGTTTTAAGGTCCCCGAGCCTTCAGACTTGTGGCCAAGGGTCATCAATTCCAAGGCCCTTTATCGGTGGCTCGAGCGATTCCCCAAACACCGCTACGCACACATCGTGTCATGGCTACGTGTTTGAGTGAATTTATAAAAAATCCTCAACCTTCGACTAAAAACTAAAGGCTATCAACCCAAAGCTTAAAATGGAAGATTGAGTGACCCCTCAGATCATGCTACGCACACATCGTGTCGCGATCACACGTCCAAGTGGGTCGCCTAATCCTAATAAGGTGGAGTGGCGTGACAAGCCACTAAAAAGAAAATAAGATGTAGGGTTGTAAATAAATAGCGTATGCACGTATGAAGTGCTCCTTTGAGGGGAGGGATTAACATTGAATACACGTGAAGGCTCTAAGGTAAAACTCCCCACCCCAAATGCAATACGCGATACGAATAAGTAAATAAACAAAAATAAATAAATAAATCATTCATCACATACACGAGGAACGATGAACCAATACGAGTGTGAAATGCAAAACATCCTAAAAAGAAAAATGCAACCTAAACATCCAAATATGATAAGTAAAAGGGTTAAAAAGAGAAAAGAACAACTAAACCAAGTGCTTGGACTCTCTAGCGTCCCCAGTGGAGTCGCCAAGTTGTCGCGCCCCATTTTTCGCGATGAAAAAAGAAAGATGGTTTATAAAAGAAAGATGTGATTTATTAATAATAAATGAAAAAGGACCTAGAATGGGACTTAAAAGAATGCGACAATTTGGGTCCAAAATTTAGTCTAAAAGGGTTTTTAAGAAAAAATAGGAGTCGCCACTTGGTATGGAGTTTTGGTGTACCAAGTCACCCAAAAATAAAGTAAAATAAAATAAAACCCTTTTTGACAACTCCAGGTCTTTGAAAACAAGAGAAAATGGGTTCGGGAGTCACGGTTGAAGAAAGGGAAGGCAAAGGTTCAATTGACTCAAACCTAAGGCACCCTTTCAACCTAGTCTAAGCTAGTTGCGAGGTTTAGTCAAAATTTTCCTAATCTAACCCTTAATTTTATCATATTTGGATGTTTCCTATATGGATGCAAATCTAAATATATCGAAAGGGACAAAATGTTCATTCAAGGGGTTTAATTGAACCAATCGCATTAATTGCGAAGGTCAAAATGATTCCTTGAAAGTGTCACGAATATGCAAATGATGAAATTAAAATAAAAGAAATTAAATTAAATTATATACATATATATAAGTGATCAAAGAAAAGCAGAATGCAACATAAAGGGTACGGGAGGCAAAACTCGTGACATAATTTTCTTATACATGGATTAATAGGGTACTTAAACTAGAAAGTTATAATCACCCATTTCCCATGTTTGAAAAATAATTATCATAACATGAACAAGCAAATGAACTAGCTTAAATGAGATGCAATTCTAAATGACATGATTAGCACCTATAGCGGGTAGGGGATAATATAATAGGGAATATCATGCAAATGAGAAAAGATCCTAAAAATGAAAATATGCATGAAAATGTAGTGAATAGCATACAAAGATGAATCTAGCGCAAGATGACCTAAAGGGTCTAGCGTTGGACTAGCCCATTTCTAAAAGTCCTTACTAGCGTTGGACTAGCAAGTAAGCGGAGGGAGAAACCACAACTAGCGTTGGACTAGTGTGGTGACGTCATGCATTAACAATTCATAGTGAAACAAATAAAACATAAATTAAAACAAATAAACACATAAGAGCACGTAGCACATAACACGTAAACATAATATCTAGATGCCAAAATCCTAAGAAAAGCGGATAAAACACATAACACATAAACCACATAAACACGCAACCTATCTATTACATCGGGGAGCGCCTAACTACAATCTAGAAGGGAAAAATATAATAAAACAAATCTAATTATCCTATCTATTACATTTTTGAGGTATTTAAATGCCTCTTGAATCATTGTAAAAATTAACTAAAACATATATAAGAAAATTTGAATGAATATTTAAATCAAATAAATAAAGCATATAAAAATATAAACACATAGGAACACATAAGAGCACATAAGAGCACGTAATTGACATTGAAATAATAAAAATAGGGGTACCTCCCGTTTGAAGTGGTGACTAAATGGAGTCAAATTGTCCTATTTATACTCACAATGAACAAAAGAATCATGGCACCAATTTAATTGAAAAAAATAATAATAATAAAAGTACTAAACTCACACTAATATGTCAAACATAAAGAAATTTAAAACATCTAAAAATTACAAGTAGAATATGTTCAAAAGTAACATAATTAGTTATTGAAGAAAAGAAACAATCATAATAAAGAGAGCCAAAATTTGCCAAGGACTGAATTGCAAAAATTGAAAACTTTTGGGGGACAAAAATTATATTTTCCAAAGTTCAGGGGTTAAAATTAAATGAAAGATAAAATTCAGGGACCAAAGTGCAATTAATTTAAGGACCTACATGAAAGAAATTTAAAATGTTCTGGGCCGCAGTGAAACTACCCCAAAGATCAGGGGCTAAAGTGCGAATTCGCTAGCAGATCTTCTTAAGGAAACAGGCCCTTGGGCCATCATTTATATATTTCTGGGCAAAAAAACTACCTAAGCCCAACCGAAACCCAAAGGAAAATAAACCAAAACTCTTGGCCCAACCGAAATAAAACATTAGCCCAAACCATTTGTTTTTCTTCTTTTCTTTCCTTTCTTTTCTTGTTTTTTTTCTTTTCTTTCTTTCTTCTTCCTCCACCTTCAGCCGTTTCTTTTTCCTTCTTCTTCGGCCAGCTGAGGCAGCTTCAGCTGGCGGCCATGGCGACCTCCGGTGGCGCCACCGCCGGCGGCGGCGGTCGCCGGCGACCTCTCCGGTCACCAAAATTTCTCAAAATACACCCCCTCACTCGATTTTTCGCGTAGATTCCATTTTCGGGCTTAGTTTTAACAAAAATTGGCCCTAAAGTGGCCAAAAAGCCAAGAAATCAGTCCAGTTTTTATTTTCTTAAAACCTTTAAACCCCCACCAAAAATCATAAAAAATATATTACAATACTCCTTATAATCTCTACATTACAACTATAATCTTAGCTAACCAGAAAACAACAACAAAAGACTACATTAAGGTAAAACAGTCCCTAAAATTCTTTTTGGCATTTTTTCAAACAATTAACATGCATTCACAAGAAACCTTTCCTTTTCCTAAATCTGGTTCATGCCATTTCCCAATTTTTTAACAATACAACAACAACAAGGAAACCAGCAAAAGCAAAAGAAAATTAAACAATGAAGCATGGCCTTAATGTGCTAAACAAAACTAAAATTACCTCAATGTAGGTGTGTGTGAGATTGAGAGGGGAAAGAGAAAGGAGAACCGAGAGATTGAGGGGGATTTTTCTTCTTCTTCTTGTGTGTTTTCTGTTTCTTTCCTCTGCCCAGGTCCGAGAGAGGGAGAGAGTGAGCCGTGTGCAAAGTGAGGGAGTGTTTTCTTCTTTTTGTTCTGTGAGGGAGAGAGCCGAGAAGGATGGAGATTTTCTTTTTTTCTTTTTGGCTTCCCTGTTGTGTCCTCTGGGGGTCTTGTAGCCAAAATGGAGCTTGTGTGTTGGATTTGCCAAAATGGTGATTTCTTAGCTAATGAAAAGAAAGGTCCATGGCAATTGAGTGCGGAATGGGTTAATAGTTGTTTTGGTAGAGAAAATGATGAAAGTGATTTTTTATTTCTTGATTTTTCTCTTTTGTTTTGTGTTTTGTTTTTTTTTTCTTTTACCAAAAACAAACCTACGAAAATGAGAAAATCATTCATTAATATATATTAAAAAAAATGGTAATAATAATAACTTATCAAATAGCTAAAATTTCGGGAAAATATTAAAAATTGACAAAAATTTGGTGTCTACAGCTTGCCCCTCTTTGTCTAGAGTTTCAAAGAAACTCAAGACAAAGACGTAGACACCAAATTGCTTACCTGTCTCTTCTAACCGCACCTAAGCTAAAATAATAAAC
Source organism: Coffea eugenioides (assembly GCF_003713205.1). Lineage (NCBI taxonomy): Eukaryota > Viridiplantae > Streptophyta > Magnoliopsida > Gentianales > Rubiaceae > Coffea > Coffea eugenioides. The sequence continues at coordinate 28,885,930 of NC_040040.1, read as the reverse complement.
CAACACTTGGCTATAATTATTGAGCAAAATGATGCAATGAAATTACAAAAACGTGACCGAACTCATGTAGAGTTGCCTACGTATCCCGCCATGGGAATCAGGTCAAACGTAGTTCGAATGCAAGCTATTCGAACGACTGACGGTTTTGAAATGATGACTGACCCCAAAATTTTAAAATGAATTGACCCAAACAAAAATTTAAAACGGGACTGACCCGAACCAGAAATTTAAAATGGAACTGACCCGAACAAAAAATTTAAAATGAGACTGGCCCGAACAAGAATTTAAACATGGAACTGGCCCAAACGAGCAATTTTAAATATGAGACTGACCCGAATAAGCATTTAAACATGGGACTGACCCGAACAAGAAATTTAAACATGGGACTGACCCGAACCAGAATTTAAACATGGGACTGACCCGAACGAGAAATTAAACATGGGACTGACCCGAACGAGAATTTAAACATGGGACTGACCCGAACAAGAATTTAAACATGGGACTGGCCCAAACAAAAAATTTAAACGTGGGACTGACCCGAACGAGAAATTAAACATGGGACTGACCCGAACAAGAATTTAAACATGGGACTGACCCGAACAGAATTAAACATGGGACTGACCCGAACGAGAAATTAAACATGGGACTGACCCGAACAAGAATTTAAACATGGGACTTTTAAACCGAACAAGAATTTTATGGGACTGAACGAGAATTTAAACATGGGACTGACCCGAACAGAAATTTAAACATGGGACTGACCCGAACGAGAATTTAAACATGGGACTAACCGAACAGAATTTAAACATGGGACTGACCCGAACGAGAAATTAAACATGGGACTGACCGAACGAATTTAAACATGGGACTGACCCGAACGAATTTAAACATGGGACTGACCCGAATAGAAAATTTAAACATGGGACTGACCCGAACGAGAAATTAAACATGGGACTGACCCGAACGAGAATTTAAACATGGGACTGACCGAACGAGAATTTAACAACATGGGACTGACCCGAACGAGAAATTAAACATGGGACTGACCCGAACGAGAATTTAAACATGGGACTGACCCGAATGAGAATTTAAACATGGGACTGACCCGAACGAGAAATTAAACATGGGACTGACCCGAACGAGAATTTGGAACTGACAATGGAGAATTTAAACATGGGACTGACCGAACGAGAAATTAAACATGGACTGACCCGAACGAGAATTTACCATGGAATTGACCCGAACAGGAAATTGAACATGGGACTGACCCGAACAGGAAATTAAACATGGGACTGACCCGAACGAGAAATTAAACATGGGAACCCGAACAAGAATTTAAACATGAGACTGACCCGAACAAGAAATTAAACATGGACTGACCCGAATTTTACCATTGAAACAGGAAATTAAACATGGGACTGACCCGAACGAGAATTTAAAATTAAAAATTCCGGTTACTTACTGAAAATAGCCTAAAATTTTGCCCAGTAGAGGTTAAGTTTATGCATCTGAGCCAATAGTTGATTTTGCATTGCCAGGTTGTTGCACCTTTTGATCAAATTTGCTTACAACATTTTTCGATCCGCCTTTGTTCACCGGAGAACTTTTCCGATACCGACTCCAGTGCAAGTTGTGATTGTTTTCATCTATGCATGAAATTTTTCTGCAAAAGAGAAAGAACAAAGAAATTGCCACCATCATTTGATTTGATGCCTTCGTCCACTTATGCTGTGGCATTTTTCCAGACTGACCAGGTATGCATTTTGCCATATTGTGAAACCTGCGTAGCCAGCTTTGCTGAATCTCAACCATTTCCAAAAGATGACTGAATCCAAGTATGCTTCGAATAAACCATAGGGATTGTCATTCACCAAAATTCAATGATAAAATAAAAATAAAATAAAAAAATTATAAATTATAAAAAATAATTATATATATAAAAAAAATGAAGTATGCAAGGTAATTTCACCTATCATGCATAAATGGATATGCAAAAAAATGCAAAAGAATGCATCAGAAAAGCACAAACCTACAAGGCAAGTGAAAACGGGAACCAATACGTGATCCTTCACCTATATGTTACCCCCATGTATTCATATTTCGGCTACTTTACAGCTGGAACTAGTTGTACTTCAACTTACTACTCTTTCCTACTACTTTTTGATCCATTTTGTGAACGGATTTCGGTTGAAAAATGCAACATCTTGGAGATTTGGAGAATCAACTTTTGGAAATTCTAAGAAGCAATTTGTGGCAACTTTAACAAGTTATTTTGAGTTTTAATCTTCTATAAATGGGCCTTTTGTGAACATTTTCTTGCAAATTTGGTAGGTTAGGAAATACTACCAATAATGTAGTTTTCTCTAAAATTTCCTATTTCATTAGCTTAGTGTAGATTAGTGTAGTTTATCCATCTTGTATCCAGTTAAACAAAGGAGGAGATTGAGGATGAAGATGGAGAGTTTAGAACTCATATGACGGGTGATATCTCTTTTATCATTTTATCTCTTCTATCCTAGGGAATGAATGAACTATCTATGATCATTATGTGAAGCTTCCATGGTTATTTGAGTTTATTTTTTGACCAAGTTATTTAGAATTTTTGCTTCTACAATCATGATTAACTTGACGCCATTAATTGTAATTATTTAAAGGGATTATTTCATCAATAACCATTATGATTCAATACCAGGCCAACCAAGTGTTAAATCTAGGGAGTTAACTCACTATTGTAGGGTTACACCTTTATGATTTTGGTGGTTTGTTCTATGTAATTTAATAGAATTTAATGAATTTATAACTAGTTTTATATCACATTAGTCGGTGAAAGTAGTTATAGGGATAATTCGTACACCGGCAAAAGCGTATATCATAGACATTTGGAAATTATGCCATAACTAACCAATGTAAATAAACTCATTTAACTGTAATTTCACTTGCATAAGTAGATAGTAATTCCATAACTCTAGACATATTTTCTTGTCATTTTTTATGCTTTTGTTTCATGTTAGTAGCTTAGGTTTACTTGTTTTATTTGTGATTGTCTAAATAATTGAGGAGTTGGAATACCCTGGGTAGTTGAGAATCTTACCTGTGGAATTGACACCTAATATCTTCTATATTCGATAAACAATCTGTATACTTGCAGGAAATGAGGTGTTTATGCTTTCAAATTTGAGTTGAAGCAAAAACCTCGTCATATTTTAATCCTTCTAAGGGGATTTGTGAATTGGGTCAACATATGCAAATTTTAGAAAAATCGAAATTCTAATCATTGACATGGCAGAGAAATCATTGAGGAAGATTTTGAGAATGTGATAATAACACTATAGGTGTTGGAGTTTGGAGCAAATGAATATTTCATATTGCAATAAAAAGAAGCATTTGGTGAATTCAAAAACCTATTCTAAGATTTTATTAATATTGCTCGGCACCCCTTTGGTTTCAAAAATATCACTTGCATCTCTTATTTTTACTTTTTTTGGGTCCTAACCCTTATTTTTACTAATTGTTAATTGTTGACCTTGGTCCCTAGCTTTTGATGATTACAAAACAAATGGATGTTGCTAACATCTCTTCAAAGGCTTTTTCAGAAATGAAATAAATCAGGTTCAAAGATTAAGCACATTTGAAAAAGACAGAATATGCTGAACCTGTCGGACGATCAAGAAGACAGTACCAGACGTCCGATAATCATTGCACAACTTCGGACGCATGCTTCGGACGTCCGATAGGATCCTTTGAAATCGACAAAACTATCGGACGCTGAATATGTCTCTACCGGACGTCCGATAGAAACAAGATAATTTCTCAAAACTCTTTGTTTGCTGTCGGACGCAGAAAAAGCTTGCACCGGACGTCCGAAAGAATTGAAGAAAAATCTCTTAAACTCACTGCCTGCTGTCGGACGCATAAAACAGGGCTATCGGACGTCCGACACTCCAACGGCTAGTTGACTATTCAGCTACTTTCTATCCGTTGGAAGCATTAATGAGGCACTTTTTTTATCCTATATGAATAGTGATTGGTCAGATACTTCAAGCAACTTTTGCACACTGAAAATACAAAAGATCTAGAGTGATTTTAGTGAGAAAATACTCTCCAAAGAAGATTTGTAGTCTTAGTGGTGTGAGGTTCATTGTAAACTTTTCATTTGTGAGTGAATACTTCATGAATGTAGCTCTGTGAGGGTTGTCCTGAGGGATAGTAAAACTTCTTAACTTGACCGAGTGGAGTTCGGGGCAAGGAGGAGGTGAACCTTCCTTTGTACACAAGAGTGATTGTAATTCATCAATTTGAAGAAGCTTGTTTGAATTAATCTATAAGCTCAAGAGGAGTTGGGTAGTTAATTGGTTTGCAATTCTTTCCTTTTTATTTACTTTTTGTTATGCTTGTGATCTTTACATTGTTTATCTCTTCCACTTGATCGTCTTCGATCCTTACAATTGGTATCAGAGATTGGTCTCCTAGAGATTAAGTTCAATTGACTTTGGAGTAAAGATGACAATCAACAATGCTATATTTTTTGAAGGACATTCTGTCATTAGACCACCTATGTTTAATGGATCAAATTATGTGAGTTGGAAAGAAAGAATGATTATTTTTTTGTAATATATTGATATTGAATTGTGGTTTATTATTAGTGAAGGTCCATATGATACCTCTGTAATAGATGAAAATACTCATAGACCTAGACCAAAAATAAGAAATGAACTGATTGCTGCGGATAGAATTCATCTCATCTTAAATGCAAAGGCTATGAATGTGTTATATTGTGCTTTAGACTCAAATGAATCTATTAGAGTCAAGGGATGTAAGTCAGCTAAAGAAATTTGGGACAAACTGCGAGAAATTCATGAAGGAAGTGAGAATGTTAGAGAACAAAAGAAATCTATTCTAGTTACCAAGTATGAATCGTTCAAGATGGAACCTCATGAAAATATTGATGAGATGTATTGTAGATTCAACAATCTTATTAAGGATTTAGAGGTGTTGAAAAAGGAATACTCTCTAAGTGAGAAAAATAGAAAAATTCTAAATGCTTTATCCAAGAATTGGGAGAGTAAAGTTACTGCCATTGAAGAAACTAAAGATCTAAATTCCTTACCTATTGAATCTCTTATTAATTCTCTAACCTCTTATGAGCTGAAACTTAAGTCCAAAGTGCAAGAGGAAGAGGATACAAAGGTGAGAAAGAGTATTACTCTAAAAGTCTCACAAGATGAAGATGATTCAGCCTCTTTAGATGAAGATGACATGGAAGGTGATGACAGTGATATTGCACTCATCACGAAAAGTTTCAAGAGAATTCTCAACAAGAGGAGATTCAGAAAAGGAGGATCTAGCAATTCATTCTCAGATCAGTTCAACAACTCAAGAAACAAAGGGAAGCAAGAGTTCAATAAGAAGTAAACTGACAAATGCTTTGAATGCGGCCAACCTGGACACTACGCAAGTGAGTGTCCAATGAAGAAGAGGAAAGGTGAAAGAAAACCCAGATTCAATAACTTTCAGTTCACATGGAATGAATGCAACTCCGATGGTGAAATTGAAGAGGAAGAAGAATCTGCTCAATTGGCTTTCATGGCCATTGGAGATGATGAGGTAACATCTTCTAACTCTCAATTTGAAAGTGATGATGAAACTGATGATGATCTTGAATCTTTCATTATAAAATTGCATGATAGTTTGAAAGAATTTTATACTAGAAACAAGGAATTAAAACATAAAATTGGCTTTTTTCTTCAGGACAATGCTCGTCTTTTTCAAGAAAATAAGAAACTGAAAACTGAAAATGATTCTTTGAAAAAGAATGAGATTGATTTACAAAATAAACTTGATAGAAAAATAAGTCTTTGTGAGACACTTAAAAAGGAACAAGGTGATTTAAAAAAAGGAATGGATGATTTAAATGAGTTACTACAATATAAGAAACAAAACTGCTTTCAAGAAAATGGAACAAAACCTTATTTTGGCACTTATGAGAAGAAGATAAATTTTGGTATTCATCAGATAAGGCTGAATCAGAATGCAAATGATTTTGCTAATTATAAGAGAAGACAAATAAGATTTATTAAACCTGTTCATGTAAATAATTCTTTGGTTATGTGTAATTTTTGCTGTCAAAAAGGTCACATGAAAAGTAATTATTGTGTGAGAAAGAATATGAGAAAAGGCATGAAATGCATGTGGATAGTTAGAAATGATACTAACTCTAACAAGTAGGAGATATTTGTAAGATTGATGAGATTCTTGTTCATAATATTTTTTTTGTAATTCTCTTTTGATGTTTCTGATGCTTTGAACTAAGTTTTTTTTTTTATTTTTTTACTGAATTTGTATGATGTCAAAAAGGGAGTAAAAAGAATAATGTCGATCTCATGATGATTTGCTGTGATATGTTGGTGATTGCTGTCATTTCTCTGTTTTTATTTGAAATATTGAATTCTCTGTTATTGTTGCTGGATTTTGGTAGCTGATTTTTACTCTCATCTTATGATGACAAAAAGGGGAAGAAATGGATGCTATGTGTAAGGGGAAGTTATTTTGAAATTATAAGTTTAGATGCATTGTGTGAGGGGGAGCTTATGCTTATATGCTCAATTTTTTTCTTTCTTCCATCCATTGTTTTGTCATCATCAAAAAGGGGGAGAATGTTGACCTTGGTCCCTAGCTTTTGATGATTACGAAACAAATGGATGTTGCTAACATCTCCTCAAAGGCTTTTTCAGAAATGAAACAAATCAGGTTCAAAGATTAAACACATTTGAAAAAGACAGAGTATGCTGAACCTGTCGGACGATCAAGAAGACAGTATCGGACGTCCGATAATCATTGCACAACTTCGGACGCATGCTTCGGACGTCCGATAGGATCCTTCGAAGTCGACAAAACTATCGGACGCTGAATATGTCTCTACCGGACGTCCGATAGAAACAAGATAATTTCTCAAAACTCTTTGTTTGCTGTTGGACGCACAAAAAGCTTGCACCAGACGTCCGAAAGAATTGAAGAAAATTTCTTAAACTCACTGCCTGCTGTCGGACGCATAAAACAGGGCTATCGGACGTCCGACACTCTAACGGCTAGTTGACTCTTCAACTACTTTCTATCCGTTGGAAGCATTAATGAGGCACTTTCTTGATCCTATATGAATAGTGGTTGGTCAGATACTTCAAACAACTTTTACACACTGAAGATACAAAAGATCTAGAGTGATTTTAGTGAGAAAATACTCTTCAAAAAAGATTTGTAGTCTTAGTGGTATTAGGTTCATTGTAAGCTTTTCATTTGTGAGTGAATATTTCATGAGTGCAGTTCTGTGAGGGTTGTCCTGAGGGATAGTAAAACGTCCTAACTTGACCGAGTGGAGTTCGGGGCAAGGAGGAGGTGAACCTTCCTTTGTACACAAGAGTGATTGTAATTCATTAATTTGAAGAATCTTGTTTGAATTAATCTACAAGCTCAAGAGGAGTTGGGTAATTAATTGGTTTGCAATTCTTTCCTTTTTATTTACTTTTTGTTACGCTTGTGATCTTTACATTGTTTATCTCTTCCACTTGGTTGTTTTCGATCCTTACATTAATAAAGCTTTACAAATAATATACATTGAAAATGAAAATTGTAAACTACGTTTTTATTTATTTTGCTCGAATAAAAGGAAGCCACTCCTAAGCAACTTATTTTATTGCTAGAATTACCACTACCAACAACGTCATTTGTGCTACCACCACCACAACCACAAAACTGTAGCTAAGAAAGAAAAAGGAAGAAGAAGAAGAAGGAGAAATGTCCGTATAAACGCTACTTGTACATAATATCCAAATCTTGCATTCAAAAACTTAGATTTCAATACAAAGATAAAGAGGTGAGAAAGGAGAACCCTTGTCACTAGAGCTTCTTCGGACTCTCCTTCTTCATTTCTTTTGGCCTCCTTGTTGAGCCAATACAAGAATAGATGAAAACAACTAGATTACAAAATACTATCATACACTAAAATAAGAAGAAATGAAGAGAGCTTCATTTGATGAGGATTTGTGTCTCACCTCAAAAAAGGCAAGATACAACTCTTTTGTTCTTCTTCTTCTAAACTCTCTCACTTCTCTCAAGCTAACTAAAAATTAATACCTTACAAAATTAGAAGAACTAAGTACCATATATTCTTGGTCATGTTTTTTGGAGCCAAAGGTAAGAAAGAGAAGCTCTTAGAATCTCTCAATATAGTTGCACTTTGTCCCTTTATGTCCCATCAAGAATGGAGAAAAAAAAGGTCAAGCAAATTAGTAACTTGCAGCCGTCACTAAACCCTCGAGGGTTTTGAGAAATCGTGGGGAATTTTTGCATAAACCCTTTAGGGATTCGTCTAGGTTTATGCAGCACCTGTGATTCTCTACTTTTGCTCTTTAAAGTGAAGATTCTACACATAATCCCTTGTAGAAACTATTGAGAAACCCTCAAAGGTTTCTGTGATGCCCTCACTTCTCCCTAAGGCGAACCAAAGGGTATTCGCGGGACGCTTGCCCAGCTCTCGTCAGGACTCAAGTCAATTCTCATTCCAAGCTTAATATATTACTAGCCATCCACGAAAGAAAGTAAGAAAGTGCGGAAAACTTTCATCTTAACAATATATAATAATAATCCAATTCTTGCATCGAATTTCCAAAAGTTACATCAAATCCCAAAATGTACAACATCCGGATACATCGAATATTCCATCCATACATTAAGCTCCCAAAAGTACAACCGATACGAAGTCTAGTCCAAAATACCTTAGAAACCCTTAACCAAAAGTACATCAAAAGGGGGGGTTTCTCCAAGTTCACTCCATGACCAACCTGTTAAGGAAAACAAATCTATAGGGTGAGCGAAACGCTCGTGAGGCCAAGAACACACATGCAAGCACATAGTCCAAGTAACAAGCCAAAATTTACAAGGAGAGCAATAATATATCAATAATTAACGATTCACTGAAAGTAAACAGAAACAATTCAAGGATACTGGAGCTCTCAGGAGCTATATTCCACTGGCACGATCAAGAACCTCCACGAATTGACACTCCGTCAATCGGGTAGGTTTAGTCCGTAGAACTCCACTTAACCTGTCCCCTTTTCACCTTACATACCCCTGTATCGGGCCCGCCTGTCATTTGTTTAAGGCAATACTTCAACGAGTATGCCAAGCAAGATCTCTCCAATAGATCAAGCTTATCATGTGATTCTCATGGCTTGCCGAGGTTCCCGACCAAACCCATACCGGCTCGAGTTCCAAGGTTGGCCTATGAGTTTGGGCGTCCCCCATATACATGTGTGTGTGTCGAGGAGATTCACTCCAGCGACGTATGTAGCCATAGCATACTATTTCAAGCCATACAAGCATGTGACGTATTCAAGCAATCGAGATATTCAAGCATTTCAAGTACGAGTCATTTATTTCAAGCGACAACGAGTGCGATAAAGTACACCCTCGTCTCGAATTTTAAAATCTCAAATATCAATAACATGTAAACACGTATCGAGTTCACAGGAGTTCAAGTAAACATGCACTTGACACTCACCAAGTAAACAAGAAGAAACGGCACTCGAAGTTCAAGCATCCACCGTGGGATCCTCTTGAAGTTCCTCTGGTGTGCCTGAGCAATTAATAAGGATTTATCACTCATAAACCCTCAATTATTACGAAGATTGTACTTAGTGCACAATCTAAGAAAATTTCATGAAAACGAACCCCAATCACTCATAAATCGGGGTTCAAAGATGGGATTTTAAAGCACAAAAGCAAACGAGGTTTCATCTTGGAAATCAAGTTTAATACGTTCAAGTAACATCGAAGGAATGAGGAGAATTTGAAAAACTCTATTTCCTTAAGGCTTGGAAATTTTTCAGTTTTGATACGAGATTTTGGAAAAATCGTATCTCACTCTTTACAAGTCCAAAATTGGAAAACTTGGTACCGTTGGAAACCTCTTCCAAAGTACTAAAAGTACCTAAAATACACTTTTCTAAGATTCCAAATGGAAAACATTCAAAAATGAGCTCAAAGTCGCTGTTTTGGTTCATAAGGCAGATTTAAGTTGGTTTTTGGCCAACTTTGAAAATTTGGCAAAATTCACTTGATTAGAGCTAGCCTTTGAAATTTGCAAATATATTAGTGTTGTAATCCAAGTTTACAACAAAATAAGTGGAACGAGAAATGGAGTTTTGAGCACCAAGATATGGTAGCTCAAAGTTACCCAAATTTCCTTGTTAAACAAGGGTTTTCCAAAATCAAGTCTTGAACTTTGGTAATTTAGTCGAGCAGCTAAATGGACTCGGATTGGTACCAAATTCGGCAGTATGATACTCCTATATAAAGGGTATCCCTCTATCAAATTTCATGGAAAAATACCTTCGGGAAGGTAGTCAACCAAACAACCAAAGTTTCGAAAAATCCTAAGGCAAAACTGCCTTGAGCTTTTTGTTTTCCATTCCAAACATTTGGCCAAGAAAAATCTTTCAAACCTGGTTCATTTGTGTAGGAAAAGCCTAAGGAACACTCATGGTACATTTGGTAAGTGTTTTAACTCCAAGAAACTCAATTGGCAAGTCTACACAAGTCTAGCATCAATTCTGCCCAAAATTTAGGGTTTTCAAGAACAGGGCAGGTTTCGTATTTTGGTCACAAATTGCTCAATTCAACTCGGAATTTAGTATGGTTGGTGGCGTTGGAAAATAAATTCATATAACTATAATTTCACAGAAGAAATCGTTTCGAAATTCAGCACACAACTAGCTCAAATTCGAGCCTTAAGTTGCAGCTTCTGAACTTCATTCCAGGAAAACAGAGAAACAGGACAGTCATCTTTAAACGGTTGGTACGGGTTACTCGGGTGGAATTAGGGGTTGTATGTTTTACTGTTGGAAAGCTGGGAATGTATAGTTTTAAATGCCACTGACGGCACTTGATTTCGACGTCGGAGCACAGAGTTATGGATGAAACAAGAAGACTGTGTGAGCATTACGGGAAATTTTTCTAGGTTTGCTAGCTTTGCAGAATTAATCCATTTGGCCAACCAAACCTCAATATTTTTCGATGAAACTTTATACACCATCTCTACAACATATAAACATCATATACAAGCCATTAAAACCTCAAAATTCCGCAAAAAGAGGCACGATCATAACAGAGGCAGAATTGGAAACCTTACATCCATGCACTCCTTGAAGTTTATACTAGCTATGCACCATTAATCTACCAATTTGAGCACTAAACCAACATTAAATCCATCATCAAGCATCACATCAGCCATCAATTCAAGAGTGGGAGTTCATAGAGCCCACATTCAAAATTTTCCAACAATAACAAGCCACCCACATGAATATCTAAGCTCATAAGTGTAAATCAACTTCCATAAATCAAAACTAGATGGTTTGATCATTACTTACTTTGGTTGATGAACAAAGCAGACATTTTGGTCCTCCCTTGGTCCAAGAAAATCGTGGAAAGCTCCTTTTTTTTGTAGCTAGATGAACTCTCCAAGTGTTAAGCTAAGTGGTCTTCAATTTTGGTGTGAAATGGTTGGGATTTGGTGCATGGAATGGAGAGAAATTGATGAAGCAAGTTTGGTTCTTGCTCTTGGAGGTGGCCGGCCAGATGAGAGAGAAGAGAGAGAGAGATTGGTCTGAAATAAGGCTTCCAAAGGAAGCTTAATGACTAAGAGTTTGGGCGCACAAAAGTCAACCGCAATAGTGCGCGTACGCGCGCGTTTTGTGCTTGATTCCTCTCGAGTTTATTTTACTAGTGCACTAAACCTCTAATGCACTTATATTCATATAATTATTATTCATTCTTAATTGTCCCAAAATAAGGGTCTAAAGTCCCTCAATTAAATCGCGCGCGTGAAAATGTGTATCTCCAATTTAAGCGCGATAGAGTGAAACCTCCAAGAAATTCTTATAACGATCGTACCACTAACTATCACTTGAGTACTTAAACCTAAAATTGCCTATTTTAGGACCATTGTACATGTCTCAAATTTTCCGAGCTTATTGTACTCTCAATTGGCTAAAATTTGCAAACGTGTTTTCACTATTTTCATTAAACGAGCTTCCAAAAAATTAATTTTTGAAACAAGTCACTTTAAAAATATAATGAAACTATAATTCCATGTATTTAGGTCTAATAAGGATCGAAAATAATATTCGGGGCAAATATCCAAATAAATAATTAAATGAGCCAAAAATAGGGTTTTAAAAATAAGAATTTTACGAGTCCTCACATGAGTCTAGTATTAATTTCTCAATTAATCTTTTTTGATCTACTATTGATCATTCTTAATTCTCCAATATTGATACACTCCCGATCCAAGTGTAGTCTCGAAAACGTATACTCGTTATTCCGAATTAAAGGAATTTTCAAAAGTAGATTTTCCAACAAAACGCTTTAAAACTATAAAAGAGATGTTGTTCCATATAAATGGATTTAAAATGGTCGAAAATAAATAATTCGGAGAAAATGAGTGAATAATTATTTAAATAACCCAGTAATATTCTATAAAAATAAGAAAATTTTCAGGTCCTCACATCCACCCCTCCTTAAAAGGATTTTCATCCTTGAAATTCACACCTGGGACAATAAATGGTTCAGTCTACCAAATGAATCACCAACTTATGTTCTCCAACCCATTCTTCACAATCTTGATTCATTCGACTAGCAATCAAATCTTGATTTCTTTCTAATAGGTAATTTAACTTCCAAGTCATATAGCAATTTAATCGGTTTCATGTCTACCTCATATAGGTAATGTTTTCACTTCTTTAACGCTATTATTACAGCCACTAACCCCAAATCATGAGTTGGCTACTCCCTCTCGTGATGTTTTAACTTTCTAGAGGCATACACAATCACCTCATCATGTATCGTTAATGTACATTCTAAACCATCCTTTGAAGCATCTGGATCAATCACAAAACTATCTCCTCCACCCGGTAGGGTTAACACAAGTGCATTGGTTAAACACTTTTCACCTTTAAAATTCTTCCTCACATTTGGAATCCTAAATATCTTGCCAAATCTTACATTTTTAGAAAAGTCCTTGATCAAGCCAAAGGTAATATTCAACCACCTCGAAGAACTCCAACTTTCAGTAGGATTCTCTAGTCGTTTCCTCTTAAACAACTTCCACTTTAGTTGAGTCAATAACAATTCCCTCCTTAGATATTGTATAACCTAGAAAGGCTATTTCTTTCAATCAAACTCACATTCATTAAACTTAATGGAAGTTGGTGCTTTCTCGAGACTTGTAAAACTATCATCAAGTGTCTTTCATGATTTTCTCAAACCCTAGAGTATACCGACATATCATCGATAAATACCACTACAGGTTAATCCAATTACGATTTAAAACCCCGATGCATTCAGGTCATAGTTGTTGCTAGTGCATTGGTCAACCCAACGGCGTAATTGAAGGTTCAAAGTGTCCCTATCTTGAAATGGGAAGTGATTTTAAACACATCAGTTTTTAGGATCCTCAACCGGCAATAGTTCGACTTTAGATTCAACTTGAATAATATCACGGCTCCTTACCATTGGTCAAAATCCCCGGCTATGTGAGACAATGGAGTATTTGTTCTTAATGGTCACATCGTTCAAGTCTCGATTAATCTATATATAAATATATATATATATATATATAGTTTCAAACTTCCATTCCAAATATGATATCCGATCCCTCAATCATTATGCTCATCAAATCTACCAAGGATTTCTTTTCACTAACCCAAGTCTCACAGTATTAATATATCAAATTGGCAATCAAACATTGGGTCTCAATTTCAACACCAAGTTCTCGATTTGGTCACGATCCCTGGTCATCTCCAAGATCTCAAGTTTGCCTACCCTCTCATGTACAATTTCGATCACGTCTACTACTGTTCATGTCTTATTATCAGTCTAAAGGTGTAGGGCAAAGTGTAACTGTATATATATAAACCATGGGATTAATTAAAAACAAGATACATCTCCATATGTCATGGAAAAATCGTAATAGTTGCATCAATTCATGATAGGTTTATCAAATCATTTCAAAAGGAAAAGGAAAACAATAAGATTGTACCAAAACGTGTCAAGTTGCCAAGATACAAAATAACAAAAGACTTTCCTTTATATAAAAGATTAAATCTCCAAAAGTGATAGTCTAGTCTAGGGTAACGCTACAACCTCTATCCCTCGAGTGGAGTTATCTACCCCCACTCGAAAACTTCCAGCACTTAGACCCCTTTTCTGACACTTGATTACTTTGTGGCGAATCTAGCTAGCCACTGAGTATTTTCTCTTTTTAGATGCACTGGGGCAATTCAAAATCTTATGCTTGATACTACCGCACCACAGACACTTTCCTTGCTTTAACCAGTATTTGTCCTCAGTGTGGTTCATCTTGCCACAGTATCCACATTTTGTGTGAGAAGTGACGGCTTGACCAGTTTGAGAATTTTCCTTTTATTCCTTCTCCAGTTCTATATTTTTACGTAGCAGCTCAGTTTTCTCTGCGTATTCTTGTTTCCACCGTCCTTCTCAGTAGTCAGCCAATTTCTTTTGAAATTCTACCTCATTTCGAAGAATATCCATTTCCTTACGCATTTCTTCCAAAGTTGTCATTTCACCAGTTGGCTTAGCTCAGATGCTAGCCTGCCAGGCAAATCAAAGGATCAAAATGAGTAGCTGTTCATAATGAAAATTCAAGCCATATTACTCTTTCATTCTTTCGCTTAGAGGTCGTTCCGAAAGATAAATCTTAGCTATTCTCTGCTAAACATGGGTGAGCTCTTAAGTCTCCATAAAATTACTACCATTACTCACGAATACAACTAGATACGGGGACTCTATTCCTTGATATAGAGTTTTCATATCTTACTTCACTCTCCCATACTTGTCTATGAAATTGTTCGAGAAGAGATCATAATCTCTTAGTCTCATTAGTGCCTTATTGTATCCTTTCAAATCAATCTTATTATTTCGAGGTTAGGTTCTCCGTAAAACCTAGATAGGCGGACATCAAGAATCATTCCATTTTCACATCTCTTTTGGTCCCTAGAGTGGTTGATTGGTTTAGAGCTTTAGTGCTCCACTAATCGTGCTAGGGCATCAATCATCTAGTTAATAGCAATAACTACGCAATTATTTTCCTTCATTTCTAGGGTTTTGGTTCAGTCTAGCAGTCGCTCTATAATTGCCCCATTGAGCTTGGAGTTGCTTAACCCCTCGCCCTCGATAATTTTTTACTCCTTTGCCCACCCATAAATTTAATATGTTTAAAGGCATGACATAAAGTGAGTGCACATAAAAGGAGTTTGAAAAGTGACATCTTTATCACGCCAAACAAATACAAGAATAAAAGAGAAGACACCGAAATAATCGCAAACGTATACAACCCAATCATGGATTTGAATTTATAAAGCAGTAAAGTCAAGCATGTCATGAGTAACGTTTAATTGCCTCAAAAGTTAGGAAATATAGTGAAACAAGATACAAGATGCAATGGTCTTTAAACGAGCGTCACCCTGTCTATCTTTGGCAGAACTATTAAAATAGTTTAAATCACTAACTTCGTGATTGGCGGGGCCAAAAGTCTTCACTACCTCCGTAGGATCATTTTCATTTCCAGCACTAGGAGTTTTAGATCTCATGTCCCTTATCGAATATCTTGTCATTCTCTACTTGTTCAACCAAGGTAACATACCCAACCATCGACTTATCTATCCGGTCTTTAATTTCGGGCACTACCCTAACAAGTCGATTCTTAGCCTTTTTTTTTAAAAAAAAAACTTCTCACAAGGGGCCTTTGTTTTCCTCGCTCCTTAAGTATCTCAATCTCCATTTCAGGAATTCTAGTAGGCCGTAATTACCCTCAGTTCTCGATTATCCCCTCGAATCACCCTAGTTTCCTCGAATAGCCACTTTTAATGATCGACCACTGTTAACACCCCATTATTTGGGCGCAAACAAGTCCTTTGAAAATCACATGAAATCCTAGTTCTGTGAATTGGACTATCTCTCCAATGCTCTCTTAGGTCTTCCTCGATAATAGACCACCGTAATGCGTTCCCGAGACAATTTAATATCACCCTTGCTTCCCATAGCTTACCCTTAAAAGTAAAAGCTCATGTAGGTCCAAATATATTCAATAAACTAGATCTGATCATTTCGTACTATCCCACATGTATCACACAAGATCAAGACTCCTTGTCATCCATTAAGTCAAACATGGGTTCTAATTTTCTTTTTCACAAGCTGTCACTTAACTTCCTAACCTGTTCCACAGTCCGGCATCCTAAACTTTTAAGCCTAGGATACACTACAGGGATCTAAAGCCTAAGCTCTGATACCAACTGTGACGCCCCCACTTCTCCCTAAGGCAAACCAAAGGGTATTCGCGGGACGCCTGCCCAGCTCTCGCCAGGACTCAAGTCAATTCCCGTTCCAAACTTAATATATTACTAGCCATCCACGAAAGAAAGTAAGAAAGTGCGGAAAACTTTCATCTTAACAATATATAATAATAATCCAATTCTTGCATCGAATTTCCAAAAGTTACATCAAATCCCAAAATGTACAACATCCGGATACATCGAATATTCCATCCATACATTAAGTTCCCAAAAGTACAACCGATACGAAGTCTAGTCCAAAATACCTTAGAAACCCTAAACCAAAAGTACGTCAAAAGGGGGGGTTTCTCCAAGTTCACTCCATGACCAACCTGTTAAGGAAAACAAATCTATAGGGTGAGCGAAACGCTCGTGAGGCCAAGAACACACATGCAAGCACATAGTCCAAGTAACAAGCCAAAATTTACAAGGAGAGCAATAATATATCAATAATTAACGATTCACTGAAAGTAAACAGAAACAATTCAAGGATACTGGAGCTCTCAGGAGCTATATTCCACTGGCACGATCAAGAACCTCCACGAATTGACACTCCGTCAATCGGGTAGGTTTAGTCCGTAGAACTCCACTTAACCTGTCCCCTTTTCACCTTACATACCCCTGTATCGGGCCCGCCTGTCATTTGTTTAAGGCAATACTTCAACGAGTATGCCAAGCAAGATCTCTCCAATAGATCAAGCTTATCATGTGATTCTCATGGCTTGCCGAGGTTCCCGACCAAACCCATACCGGCTCGAGTTCCAAGGTTGGCCTATGAGTTTGGGCGTCCCCCATATACATGTGTGTGTGTCGAGGAGATTCACTCCAGCGACGTATGTAGCCATAGCATACTATTTCAAGCCATACAAGCATGTGACGTATTCAAGCAATCGAGATATTCAAGCATTTCAAGTACGAGTCATTTATTTCAAGCGACAACGAGTGCGATAAAGTACACCCTCGTCTCGAATTTTAAAATCTCAAATATCAATAACATGTAAACACGTATCGAGTTCACAGGAGTTCAAGTAAACATGCACTTGACACTCACCAAGTAAACAAGAAGAAACGGCACTCGAAGTTCAAGCATCCACCGTGGGATCCTCTTGAAGTTCCTCTGGTGTGCCTGAGCAATTAATAAGGATTTATCACTCATAAACCCTCAATTATTACGAAGATTGTACTTAGTGCACAATCTAAGAAAATTTCATGAAAACGAACCCCAATCACTCATAAATCGGGGTTCAAAGATGGGATTTTAAAGCACAAAAGCAAACGAGGTTTCATCTTGGAAATCAAGTTTAATACGTTCAAGTAACATCGAAGGAATGAGGAGAATTTGAAAAACTCTATTTCCTTAAGGCTTGGAAATTTTTCAGTTTTGATACGAGATTTTGGAAAAATCGTATCTCACTCTTTACAAGTCCAAAATTGGAAAACTTGGTACCGTTGGAAACCTCTTCCAAAGTACTAAAAGTACCTAAAATACACTTTTCTAAGATTCCAAATGGAAAACATTCAAAAATGAGCTCAAAGTCGCTGTTTTGGTTCATAAGGCAGATTTAAGTTGGTTTTTGGCCAACTTTGAAAATTTGGCAAAATTCACTTGATTAGAGCTAGCCTTTGAAATTTGCAAATATATTAGTGTTGTAATCCAAGTTTACAACAAAATAAGTGGAACGAGAAATGGAGTTTTGAGCACCAAGATATGGTAGCTCAAAGTTACCCAAATTTCCTTGTTAAACAAGGGTTTTCCAAAATCAAGTCTTGAACTTTGGTAATTTAGTCGAGCAGCTAAATGGACTCGGATTGGTACCAAATTCGGCAGTATGATACTCCTATATAAAGGGTATCCCTCTATCAAATTTCATGGAAAAATACCTTCGGGAAGGTAGTCAACCAAACAACCAAAGTTTCGAAAAATCCTAAGGCAAAACTGCCTTGAGCTTTTTGTTTTCCATTCCAAACATTTGGCCAAGAAAAATCTTTCAAACCTGGTTCATTTGTGTAGGAAAAGCCTAAGGAACACTCATGGTACATTTGGTAAGTGTTTTAACTCCAAGAAACTCAATTGGCAAGTCTACACAAGTCTAGCATCAATTCTGCCCAAAATTTAGGGTTTTCAAGAACAGGGCAGGTTTCGTATTTTGGTCACAAATTGCTCAATTCAACTCGGAATTTAGTATGGTTGGTGGCGTTGGAAAATAAATTCATATAACTATAATTTCACAGAAGAAATCGTTTCGAAATTCAGCACACAACTAGCTCAAATTCGAGCCTTAAGTTGCAGCTTCTGAACTTCATTCCAGGAAAACAGAGAAACAGGACAGTCATCTTTAAACGGTTGGTACGGGTTACTCGGGTGGAATTAGGGGTTGTATGTTTTACTGTTGGAAAGCTGGGAATGTATAGTTTTAAATGCCACTGACGGCACTTGATTTCGACGTCGGAGCACAGAGTTATGGATGAAACAAGAAGACTGTGTGAGCATTACGGGAAATTTTTCTAGGTTTGCTAGCTTTGCAGAATTAATCCATTTGGCCAACCAAACCTCAATATTTTTCGATGAAACTTTATACACCATCTCTACAACATATAAACATCATATACAAGCCATTAAAACCTCAAAATTCCGCAAAAAGAGGCACGATCATAACAGAGGCAGAATTGGAAACCTTACATCCATGCACTCCTTGAAGTTTATACTAGCTATGCACCATTAATCTACCAATTTGAGCACTAAACCAACATTAAATCCATCATCAAGCGTCACATCAGCCATCAATTCAAGAGTGGGAGTTCATAGAGCCCACATTCAAAATTTTCCAACAATAACAAGCCACCCACATGAATATCTAAGCTCATAAGTGTAAATCAACTTCCATAAATCAAAACTAGATGGTTTGATCATTACTTACTTTGGTTGATGAACAAAGCAGAAATTTCGGTCCTCCCTTGGTCCAAGAAAACCGTGGAAAGCTCCCTTTTTTTGTGGCTAGATGAACTCTCCAAGTGTTAAGCTAAGTGGTCTTCAATTTTGGTGTGAAATGGTTGGGATTTGGTGCATGGAATGGAGTAGAAATTGATGAAGCAAGTTTGGTTCTTCCTCTTGGAGGTGGCCGGCCAGATGAGGGAGAAGAGAGAGAGAGAGATTGGTCTGAAATAAGGCTTCCAAAGGAAGCTTAATGACTAAGAGTTTGGGCGCACAAAAGTCAACCGCAATAGTGCGCGTACGCGCGCGTTTTGTGCTCGATTCCTCTCGAGTTTATTTCACTAGTGCACTAAACCTCTAATGCACTTATATTCATATAATTATTATTCATTCTTAATTATCCCAAAATAAGGGTCTAAAGTCCCTCAATTAAATCGCGCGCGTGAAAACGCGTATCTCCAATTTAAGCGCGATAGAGTGAAACCTCCA
This sequence comes from Coffea eugenioides, assembly GCF_003713205.1. Taxonomy (NCBI): domain Eukaryota; kingdom Viridiplantae; phylum Streptophyta; class Magnoliopsida; order Gentianales; family Rubiaceae; genus Coffea; species Coffea eugenioides. The sequence goes on along the minus strand of NC_040040.1, from coordinate 28,866,109 downwards.
AGAAATTCTTATAACGATCGTACCACTAACTATCACTTGAGTACTTAAACCTAAAATTGCCTATTTTAGAACCATTGTACATGTCTCAAATTTTCCGAGCTTATTGTACTCTCAATTGGCTAAAATTTCCAAACATGTTTTCACTATTTTCATTAAACGAGCTTCCAAAAAATTAATTTTTGAAACAAGTCACTTTAAAAATATAATGAAACTATAATTCCATGTATTTAGGTCTAATAAGGATAGAAAATAATATTCGGGGCAAATATCCAAATAAATAATTAAATGAGCCAAAAATAGGGTTTTAAAAATAAGAATTTTACGAGTCCTCACATGAGTCTAGTATTAATTCCTCAATTAATCTTTCTTGATCTACTATTGATCATTCTTAATTCTCCAATATTGATACACTCCTGATCCAAGTGTAGTCTCGAAAACGTGCACTCGTTATTCCGAATTAAAGGAATTTTCAAAAGTAGATTTTCTAACGAAACGCTTTAAAACTATAAAAGAGACGTTGTTCCATATAAATGGATTTAAAATGGTCGAAAATAAATAATTCGGAGAAAATGAGTGAATAATTATTTAAATAACCCAGTAATATTCTATAAAAATAAAAAAAAATTCAGGTCCTCACAGTTTCTCTCTTTAAATTATGACGCTCCAACAGCATTCTATGATACATAAGAAAACAGGTCTTTTGTACATTAATCAACTGACTAGAACTCGCCTCATATTGCTTAAATGTGTCAAGAATATGCTTCAAAGACCTCTGCGTGGCAACATATCATCAGTATCATACATAAAATTCGAGTTTTGCTTGCTTCAACAATTTTGACTAAAAATGTGTGCTAAATGCATTGCATTGTGGATGAAGCAAGTAGATAGTTAGGATTTAATTTATCTGCATATTTCAAAATTTTCTCTATATTCGATGCATTAACACTATACCGGATCTGTAATTCAACTTTTTGCCAACACCTTTTGACTACAATGTTGTAATAAAGCAAAAGTACATATTTTTATCAAGCTAAGCTACAAAGTATGAGATGCATATCTTAGCATGGAAACAACAGTGTATCTAAGGAAGATATCTTTTAAAAGAATAAGAAATGTGAGCATTTAAGGTAACTAAGTAAATTACAAGAAAGATTTTTTATTCCTTCTAGTGGAAATTAAATGAAAGATTATTTGTGTTAATTTAGACTATGAACTTTAACCTAGTACTGTAATAAACAATTTCGCATATCACCTAATCATCAAATGTTTGTGAATGTTACGCTTCGTATCATTAACTTGGTGTCAAGAGCAAAGGTGGGCTGGATTTAACGGTGAAAAAATTCATCATTGAGGCCCTCGTTTTACTTACATATACGATAGTTGTTTTACAATAATTGGGGTTATTGTAAAGGGTCAACAAATTATAAAAAAAATGTGTCAATATGGATGTCAAGTTTCATGGTACGTGCCTTGGAAATACTTGCTAAGATGAGCGTTACCATTATTAACACTTGATGAGACCGATTCTTTTACCTTAAAAATTAAGGTAATTCATAATTCTCACTCACGGTAAAATTTTTTTATCAACTTAAAAATATTACTGTTGTGTAAAAAAAGAAAAAAAGGTAGAACCTCATATTTTTCTAGAAATTTATGGTGTTACTTTCAACAATTAAATTGTCTACCATACTCAACAAGTCTTTAATTACTTTTTAATTGGCTTTTAGTTGTTCATCAAGTACACCATATACTATAAATCAAACTACAATCCTAGTATTTGTATTTATCTAGGGATTTTATCCTTCATAGATCTAATATAGGAGTAACATGTAGTGCTAGACGAGTAATGATAATCTGAAATCATTTATATATTATAGAAAAACTCAGTTGTTTCTTTGATTTGGTTTCCCTCGTTCCCTGTATGGGTGAATTTTGTTAAGAGACTTTTATAAAGAGCAGTTTTAGTTTCCACCCCACTACCAATGTCAATGTCTAAGCCTTGTATTCCAACAAAATTGTCCTAAACCAGCAATAAACCAAGTAAGTTTCCAAGTTTCCTCATCCCTTAATCGTATTAAACATATGCATCTCGTAATCTGTGTTGTCTAATTTGCTTTCAACTGTCCGTTACGAAATTTGCATGTTTTTTCCAAGAACCGAAACAAGGAAAGCCAACAAGTGGCAGTCAGATGCAGCCAGAGTATTTACACCTGGCACCTATTCTTCTCTGTAACGTATGTATGCATCCATCCCACTTCAATTTTTACAGCTCTGCATGTCTTGTTTGTTTGTGATCTTAGTCGGTTCCCTGGTGCTTAATTTATGTCATGTAATAAATGGGCATCCATTTTTTTTGTTGGGTAGAATTAATTTACTTCGTTTTTTTTTTGCAGCTTTAGACTTCGGAGGCTAGTGGGAATTTTGGGTTTTTGCTAATTTGTTCTTTCATGCTCAAGCGTCCTGTAAGAGGCCAGAAGAAGAGGAAGGAAGTACACAAGAAACTGAAACCGAGCAATATGGCTTGTGGGTCTTCAGAGAAATCCTCGCCTGATTGGTTTGATGCTTTAGCCAAGAAGATTGCCAGTATGTTCAATTTCAATAGTTTTATCAGTTCAAATATATCAACTCTCCTGTGATGTTCAGTATTTTGATTTTGTTACTTATGAGAGGCTTGTTGGTTTTGTTAGCTTTTGTGATCGCCTGTGATGTACTGCAGTTGTTTTATAGGCAAAATTGAATTGTGATATATCCGTTGAATGATGGTGATTTGATTGACTTGTGCTTTATCTAACCACTGCAATTATACGCCATTAGTCAAAGAATGCATATTTAATAGGTTCAAGAGAGATCCCTAATTCGTTTGGTTTCATAAATTTTGAGTCATCCCATTATTCCTTGTATTAATTATGATGAATGCCGGGAGAAGAGTAGAAAATTTTTTTTTTTTTTGGTTAATCAGCTGCAAAATAAGATGTAATGTGGGGCTGGCAAGTGTTCGTATCTCATTAAAACTAGTTACTTGTTTAAGGTAAGTCCATTTTAGCAGGACAAGAAATCATTTGCTCTAACATTTTGATGAGCATTGGACCTGACAATTTTTGGTACGTGGTTCTTTTCTTCGCCTCTCTCTGCAATAAGAATATTGACGATTATTTGGTTCTCCAACTCCAAATATAGACACTTTTCATGGTTCATGACATCATCAATTCCTGTTTTTCTTAGCTACTAAAATGGGTGAATTAGTTGACTAGAAGTCCTTAATAGAGAAGGTACGCTATCATTCCACTTCATTTTACTGGAATAGCCTTGTGGCTGGCGCATTATGTTAGAACAACTTGAAAAGAGTAGGTTTTGAATCCACAAAAAGAGCAGAAAGCTTATATTCGTGCTGCAGGCAATCAAGAATATATGCAGTGCTTGCTTAGTTGAATTCTGAAAGTTCTTATTTTTTGATATACTATATGGTCTAAAACCAGTCAATCATTGTACACCTAGATTTATACTCGCATTTTTTTACTTAAAGCGTGTCACTTGTACTTTCCTGTTGATTCTGCAACACCACAGCCTTCTTGTTAGTCTAACAACCTAAACTCTGGTTTGTTGCTCAAATTTCTATCTATTTGCGGTTCAAATCAGGCTGCAGCCATCTTCAACTTTTAGGAGATTGCTTCTGTTGTCATGATTTTTGTCAATTATGCTGCATGTCAAATCAATTAGGCAAGTTTCCAAAACCGTAGAAATGTCGTTGTGGTTTTTTCATGTCTGATACTTGAGAACTCGTGTTGCAGCTGAATAATTTTTCCTTTCTCCTTGGTTGCATTTATTGATATGTTTTCGTATACGTTGGTCTTTTGGATAGACTTATTGATCTTAGTTTGGGGCACAAATTGGAAACGTACAATGAACAATCACACTGTGAGCCTATTCTAGTGTTTAAATTTTGTATCAACTCCATACGCTTCATGTTCTTGTCTACTTTATCCTTTGCAGAACAATCAAGACTATCGCGTGTATCTTAATGTTCTTGTTCATTTTCTTCCTTATGTCACTGATGGGGCTCTTCTTGAAATGAAGATGAAGTAGCCTGTCAAATTGAACTCACTCACTCTCTCTCTCTCTCTCTCAAAAGCACATATCGCTATTTTCACTGACACAATATTCTAGTAATTCCTATATTTCTGCATTATGGAATGTAGATTCCTTTATATGTAAAATTATACATGTTTGTTGCAACATTAAAATAAAATAGATTGTTGAAGTTTTTACTATCATCATGTAAGAATTATGAATTTCTTTTTCTTTTTCATTTTTAACTCCTGGTATGCAGGTAATCTAGATTCACGTCCGTCAAAGGGCTTGGATAGCTTCAAATGTGTTTTCAAAATGTCCAGAAGAACTTTTGAATATATATGTTCGCTTGCAAGGGAGCACATGGCGGTGAAGACACATTTTGCCTTTAGCAATGGAAAACCAATGTCCCTGTATGATCAAGTTGCTTTAGCCTTGAATAGGCTTAGTTCTGGTCGTTCACTTGTCTCTATTGGTGACGCATTCGGGACATCTCAGTCTACAGTCTCTCAAGTGACTTGGAGATTTGTGGAGGCCATTGAGATGAATGGGCATCAGCATATCAGGTGGCCTTCCACGGAAAATGAGCTAATGGATATAAAGTCCCAGTTTGAACAAATTCAAGGCTTGCCAAATTGTTGTGGAGCAATTGACACCACACATATTGTGATACTGTTATCCACCTCTAAGCGAAGAACTGATGTGTGGCTTGATTCGAAAGAGAATTACAGTATGCCTTTACAGGCAATAGTTGGTCCCAACTTGAAGTTCCTGGACATATTCAGTGGATTGCCAGGAATGTTGAATGAAAGTTCACTACTGCCATATTCATCCTTCTACGACAAATGTCAGAAAGGAGAAAGGCTAAATGGGAAGAAAATAAAACTATCCCAACAAGCTGAATTACAGGAATATGTAGTTGGTGATTCAGCATATCCCTTGCTACCTTGGCTTCTGACTCCTTATCAGGGAAATGATCTTTCACAGACCAAAGTTGACTTTAATAAGCATCACTTAGCAACTCGTGTTGTGGCACAAAGAGCATTGGCGAGGTTGAAGGACGTCTGGAAGATGATAGATGGAGTGGTGTGCAGACCTGACAAGCACAAGCTACCTAGTTTTATATTTGTTTGTTGCATTCTTCATAATATTGTCATTGACATGGAAGATGAGGTACTGGAGGAATTGCCATTATATCACTGCCATGATCCAGGATATGGACAGGATTTCTGCGATTCAGCTGATGTGACTGCCTCTGTTTCGAGGGATAACCTCGCTCTATACCTGTCGGAGAGAAACCATCCTTGAACAGATCATGCCTTTGATGATTGAGAAGAGGAGGCTGTAGGTGGAAGACCTTTTACAGTCTGAAATTTAGTATAATAAGTGATGATAGAGTAGTCTATTGCCGAGTGCATTCTGTCAGTCTATTAGGCAATGACTGCAGCAAAACAGGTAAAAGAAATTTTTACTTAGAAATAAGACATTTAAGCAACTTTGTGAAATTTTGGCATGTGTTTTGAAATTTTATGAAGACCATATCATTTTAAATTTAATCTGATTTTGTAGTTCCTTTATTTCTATTTGTTAACTAATTGATCTCAGCGACTAGGATTAATGTCAGAAATTGTATACTTAATTAATGAGGTACATAGGAAGAGTTTCACCTCTTATCTGCATTTCCCCATCTCCGCTGCCCTCTTTCCAGTCTCGAAACTCACTCTCTCCTCCTTGCAGATTAAGGTAAAAAGGCATAGAAGCAACTTTAATAAAAAAACTTTCACCTGTTGTTGTGTAGTTTCCTCTCAACATAGAGCCATAGTACAGCAAGTCAACAACAGCAAATATAGTATTTGGTTTCCAATTAGAGCAACCTAACTTAGATGGTGTCATGGTGAATGTGTTGTTACCTATTTGGGTTCACGCAATTATTCAAATGTTTTTCAATTATTTTACTCAATGATGGCTTGATATTTGAACCATGGATGCAATCGCTTCTGTTAGGTGAAGTGATTTTGTGCTAACACACACTTTAACCATATCTTTTGATTTTTGGCTAATCCCAGCAACTCTGATGTCTGCGATAAAACCTAGAATACAATGGTTTTCTTTATATTTGAATGATTTTCTCACAGTGGCAATAGGCTATGGTGTTTACTGTTTCTTTTTTTTTTTTTTTTTTTTAACATAGCAGGGAAGAACATAGTTGAATGGCCAAAAACTTTTTGTTGGAAACCGCGGATTGCTTATAGTCTTTTACTTTGAAAAGACCTAAAAGTGGAGTGGATTGTCATGGTTTAAACATACATCTCACAAGTTACAATGATGAGTGATGATTTTAAACTTATGAAGGATTAAAATGAAATGAGAAGTCTAAGGCCATTAGTATTGAAACAGAGAAGCCTCTCTTTTTTTAATCAAATGTTTGCTTGTGGAAATTTGTCCCTAATCAATCAGGTTCACATTGAGGCACTTGTAAGCCCACTTCTTCAATCGTGAAAGGAAGCAGTGATCAGCTACCTCAAGCAATATGACAGATATTGAAAACTAAAAGCCTGACCTTGAGCTTATAAAAGAAGCACTTACCTTTACAACACTGCCCAGTTTAAATGCCTCGGAGAGTGGTCTATTCATTCGCAACGGATCTTCTGTCCCACACTCTGTGCCACTCTCTGTCCCACTTTTTATTATATTATTATTTCTCCTTCATAAACATCATGTTTTAGTTCTTTTTTGTTTCCTTAAGATTTAATAACTATTAATTGAGTAATACACAAAATTTAACAAAATCAAAAAATCAAAATGCATAAAAAATGAGATTTTTTATGAATTTTCTGCTGTATTTTTTAATTTTCTATTATATATTGCTTTTTTTAAGTTGTTGTATTTATTTTTTACTGAATTAATAATTATTGAATCTTAAGGAAACAAAAAAGAACTAAAACATGATGTTTATGAAGGAGAAATAACAATATAATAAAAAGTGGGACAGAAAGTGGCACAGAGTGTGGGACAGAAGATTCGTTGCGCTATTCATCTCCTTAATCTCCGCAAAAGCAGCAGATAATGGAATATCTTCTTTTAGTTCTGCTATGTACCTCTTAGCACCAATGTTTTTCAGAATCGGACCGGACCAGTTCGATCGCGAAACAGAGATACCACCGCTCCGGTCTAGTATCAAACCGAAAGCTAATGAAAAATCGCTAGAAATCGGTCGAACCGCTAAAAACTGTACAAACCGTAACCCGGCGGTTTTTAAATTTTCAAACAAAATGTCAAGAATGAATTTGCTTAACTTTGAACTTGGGTCTTCATGTTTACATAAGACAATCTTACAACTAGACCACAGTCATAGGACAAGTTTAGTTTATCCTGAGAATTCTACTTAACTTGACTAAAAATTAGATTAAAAAACTGAAACCCTAACATTAAGAATAGAAACAGCAGATGCACTTTTCTTTCAATCCATCACTTTCTCGGCTTCGGGCTTCTAGGCCAACGGCTCCTCCAGTTCTCCTCTTGAATTTTTTTTTTTCAATTTTTTCTTCTTAACCCTTTCAAACCCAAATATCCACAACAAGATTTTCTCAAGCCTTCACCATTATTATCAGGCTATCATCTTTAGCAAATTGTAGACAAGTTGGAAATTTCAACTTTCACAAGATATTTGAGACTCAAGAGCTTTTCCTGTTTTCCATCATCTTGGTAAGTTTTATTTTTCCCTTTTCAAGGTTTTTGTTTTCTATATTATTATCTTTAGCCATTTTTTTGCATTTTCTTCTTTTTTCCCCCAATTTTCATCTGTTTCCCCTAATTTTTGTTTTATTTTTATTTGATTAATTAAGGATGAAATTATGAATCATTAATTATTTTGCAATCATATTTGGAAAAGCTATTTTTTGGATGAAGTATCAAATTAATAAAATTACACATGGACGAAGTATCAAATTAATAAATTTTGTATCAATGATTGTTCTATTTTTTCTTGCTGTTTATTGTGATTTTATTGCTTTTTCTATGCTGAAGTAATTAGTCTACCGAATGCAAATTCATCTTGAATTTTATAGGTTTCACTGAAGCAACAAAATTAAAGACATGTTAAAGTTGATTTGTGAAGGTTGTCAAACAAAAGCTTAAAAAAAAAAAGTGCCAAATCAGACCACATGTTTGTATCTCTTGGTAAATCCGTAAATGGTAATCTCAGGATCCCATCAATTGACCATTTATTTACACTTGCCACTAGGGTCGTTAGAACCATTAAATTTATTGACACAAAATCGACTGTATCTCAATTGATGTTTGTTTCATTTAAAGCTGGTTAGAGTTATTTTTGGTTTTTTTTTTTTAGTTTGAGCAATTAGATTTATATTTTTATAATAAAATTTTAACTTTTTCAGATTAAGTTGATGAAATTGTGAAGGTGGTGTTGTTGCTTATCATGCCACTGATGGAAGATTATTATTCAAATGGTTTGTCTTGAATATGAGTTGGACTCTTTTATGAACTTTTTTAAGGATTGTAAAAGAATTTCAATATTTATTTTATTTATTTTTGTGTTTTTATTTGTGATAACTGGTGAACATTTGGATTGTATCTATTTATGTTTGTAATGAATTATGTTTATCATTCCAGGTTTTATGTTTAACTTTCAGGAAATTTGTTATTATCTCAACTTAAATTTAGTTATGTTGGTGAAACTTAAATTTAGCATTTTAGAAACTTAAGTTATCAATAACCATGTTAAATTGTACATTAGTTGTCAAGTTCAAGTGTAGAATGAAGACTTGTGAAGTACCTAACACTAAAGTTGCCAAAAAGAAAAAAGCAGAAAATTGATGAACCGGCCGGTCAGATCGGTCGGACTGCGAACCGAGCCCCTCTCCGGTTCGCTGGCCGGTCCGAATTTAAAAACATTGTTTAGCACCTGCCCACTTCGTACAATATAAAATGTAATTACATTTGTAGTAATACCGCATTATGAAGTTTAATGACCTGTTAAAATTTTCCAAGACATGCATTTTTCAAGAGCTTTTGACTCCTAAAAGACTGACATAACCTATTTCTTTTTCAATAAACCTGGACTGTTCCTCGAAAAACAAACCTAAAGAACAGAAACCAAAGAAATTTTGGCTTAATGGAAAAAAAGAGGGAGCATCTGCAGTCTAGAAGATCATAGGGTGACTTGGCGGCAATTTCTCCAAAAGCCACAATAGTTCAGTGATTTCCGCTCAATGGCTCTTCATTAAGTCACATCATCTGGTAAAAAAAAAGTTACATGGAAATTATTATCTAGAAAGAAAAGTTCATCATTTGCATCCTGCAGTCCGTCTAACATCAATAGTGTGGTTTAAATTCCTGCATTCTGTCTAACATCAATAGTTTGGCTAACAACTTACAACAGCATTTTCCGAGAGACCTATAATAATGATTTACTTTAGATGTTTGTCTCTAGTTTTTCCTGTTATTCTATGGAGATATTGTACAATGTCTACCTCCATAACAATGTTTTCACCATGAAAGATACACCAAAAATTGGAAAGATAATGAAAATATAAGTCCCCTATGTCCCCGCTAATCCAACAGGTTAAAAGAATCTCTATCGTTCATCTCCAAAAGAAAAAACGGCATTACTCTTATATGACTTCAATTTACCATCACAATCACAAAACTATGCCTCGTGGGTCCGAATTCTGCAAGTTAATTAAACTGGATTGCATGTGTTGGAAATGACAGAACTCTTCTGTAATCCAGAGAGTGTATATGATACTGCATGATAACTACTCTGAAGGATAGGGTAGGGCAGCATTTACAGCCAGAACTTAGACGCACAAGCAAAACTCCCATGCTTACTGCAGCTAAATTCTCTATGTTAACCACGAATAGGCTTTTTGGATAGTGAGAAATATTAGACGGATCTTGAAGGATATTCTTCACCGTAATGGCGTGATTTAGACCACCTCCAATAGCACAATACATATATAGAATTTGAAATATATATATATATATATATATATAAATGTGTGTGTGTGTGTGGTGTGTTCTAATCCTTACAATATAAAATTTTGGCAAATTTGAATCCACAAATTATTAAGGACGGTTGTGAGTCTTGTGACAGACAAACGTCCCTGCCCTTTGTCCGGATGAATGATGTAGAACAACAAAACCAGTTCTTCCTTTTGTATATGTATAGAATATGTATGTATTATTCTAAATATGGGCGATTGCAAATTAGATTACTAAATGTTTCAAATTTCACACATTGATGCATCAGGTTCACGATGGCTTTATGTTTCATAGAGTTCAAAAATTTTGATTAACTAATCCTTCATTTTATCACATTAGTTCGTAAATTTTGCTTACTCAAGGTTCTGGAGATAAAGCTACAATAGCCAGCTAATTAACCATTGTCTTCGAGATACCAAAACTAGTGTCAGTAACAGAAACCTCTTAGCTTTTGTGTCTGAAATATGAGAGCGTAGTCACAACTAACCTCAATAAAATCTTAATGCTCATGCCCACAATATGTGGCGTGAAGCACAGTATTGTGGCAAAAAGTCACTTCAAATATACTCACTAAAGAATAGATCAAAATCTGACAAAACACATGAATAAATGGCATAGTTCCCAAGATGTTATTAGGACGCCGATACTATCCCATACTTGACAGCATATTGGTAAAAATTTCAGCTTCCTGCCGAAAATATTGCCTTTTCTTGTCTTTCAGCTCCTGGTAAACGAGCCTCACTTCTCTGTTAATTCAAAATCAGATTTTGGAGTAAAATGAGAGATATTAAGCAAAGAAAAGATTCAATAGGACTGAATATCAAGGTGAAACCTGTTGTTTGGATCTATTGCAAGTGCTCGCTTGATATCAGCTTCAGCCTTTTCCAGATCAGATGTTCTTAGGTATGATTGTGACCTTCTAAAGAGAGCTTTTACACAGCATGGATCTACTTCTAGAACCTGTTGCCATGACTTAAGGTTATTGTAAGTACGAGAGGAGGATTTACTGGGCAGCTTTGTGTTGGGGACTATGGAACGCTAAATCCAAACTGGCATACAACATTACCACTTTGTATTTTGTTTTCTCAAGAAAAAAATGACAGAATCAAAGAATCAGATTAAGAAATGTGAATTACTGGAAACAAATGGTTATATATGTTTCAAAGTCTTTATTAATGTGCAACTTTTCATAGAAATACTTATAACGCTTCACATCATTGTTCAAATGGTTATATATGCTAGCCAACCACACGGGGAAATCTGGAAACAAATGCATCAGACCTCATTTAAAACAAAAAGAAATGTGCAGTGTCATCATCTTTCCATGAATTTGATCTAGTTCTAGTTTTCTGCTGTGGAGCAATATACAAAGCTACTTTTGCTATAAGAATTGGAACATATCACTTCAGTAGAAGGTCAACATGTATGTTTGAAATGGGCTATATCAGTCCTTTCTGAATGACATTGATTCAGCTAGCGGTCAATTGCTAGTTTGTTTTTAGCAGAAGATTGGTTAAGGTCTTGCTCCCAAGAGCTTAAAATAAGCTGATTATAGCTTTCCTTGAAAAATTAGTCATTCTTAACATATTGTAGGCACCAATGTAATCAATTAATGTTTGCACTTTATCCATCAAAGAATTAATCCATCATAAAATGCTATATTAAGTCATCTTTGTCCATGGAACACATTTTTCGATTAGTCTAGATCAAAAAAGTTGTCCCAGGTCATAAGCATCTCTGATCCTAGCTGCAAGGAGATATGACAGATAGCATCTATAGATAACATGTAGAAAGTTCAAGAAAACTAGCCTTTGTGCAGAGCCTTGAAGCCTCGAAATATTTTCCAAGCTTTAGCTTGCAAGCAGCATTATTTAAACTGCATGATGACAGTAAAGAACTTGCTAAAGACTTCTCATCATCATTGAAAGAGTGATCAAACTCAATGTATTTTGAAGCCTGCATTATGTGAAGAGGGAAAGAAATTTAGTTTCGAGGAATATATTTCTTAAAGTTTTTGACAATTGATTTGCAATTTCAGTGATGAAGCATATGTCTATTAGAGAAATGTAAGCGCCTGCTATTATCCTTATGAAAATTACATTCCTTTTCATACTTCTTCGAGGCAAGTTCAAATCTCCCAGCTTTGAATAGTGCATTCCCATCACTCTTCTTACTTTGACAAGCTTCCAACTTTTCTTGTGTGTCCATCTTCCAAAATGATTTCTCCTGAAAGCAGATCTCTCACTCTTAAAATTTGAAGGAGCTACGACTAGCAGATAATTATCAGTTTTTCAAGTTCGTTGGCATATTTTAGTCTATTTTCTATTTTACTTTCTCATAAACAAAGATTGATCTACATATCTTGGCCCCAAAGTTGGAGGAGATGAAAGCAAGCAAGTGCATCATGATTGTGCAGTTACATTGTAGAATCATTTAGTTGCAATGATTGAATTGTTCTCTCTTTGGGTGCATACAGGAAATAGTAATTTGGCAAACAAGTTGAAATTTTAAACTGGTCATTTTGGTGCCTATTTGGTCTTTAAACAACTTATAGGTGGTAGAGTTTGGGTTATTGATCTGCATACTAGCTTCAAATCAAACATCCATAGCCTCTATACCCTTTGTTCAAATTATACTGAACTTATCTGCCTAGCTTGAATCTGATTGATTCCTTTGATCAGGTGGCAGAAAGCTGCTCTCGAACAGACTAATCAATTGGATCTCTTTAAACAGGTAATATCCTGCAGGGCAAATTTTGCACCTGTCTTTGATCTTGATTTTCTATTTTACATATCTAACTTAAATTTCCTGATTCCAGGGAAGGACATATATACTTGAGGATAACTTTCTTGAATATAATTTAATCAAGTTTCTTTTCATCTTGTTGTCATTACTAGTGGATACTAGTTTTTGAGATACTTGATTTCCCTGATATAGTAACTGGCTGTGTTTAACCTCTTTCAACAACCAAACATCTAAAGTGATGCATTACCTACATTTTGTCTTGTCCTAGATGCTATGTAAACAATGACACTTTGTCGAACTAACTGCTACAGTCTCAGTCTATAGCATTTTAGTTGAAAGATATTAAAACTTCAATGCATTTGCACTTAGATACCAGGATATGTGGTAAAGGATCTAAATCTATTGACCAGCAGGACCTTTCCTTAGATAGCAGGAACTTGAATAGGCAGGAAGGTAGTACTGCAGCAAAATTAGGATGTGCCCTAAGAGTATTTGCTGCGTTGAATTCTAATAGTAAATCGCCAAACGACTATTGTCAGAAATATTTGGGAGATTGGTTGCTTTTTGAGAACAAAAAGATGTCTATCTTGAATGTAAAGAAAACTCTGAATCAATAAAACAAAGAGAATTACCAAAAGAATAACAGGATTGGGATAGATAAATTTACTTGATCTAAAGTTAGAATGCAATCTCAACTTGGAACACAATTTCAGCACAATTAGGAAAAAGCTTTTCAGATCACAGAACCTTAGCAAAGTTGATCAGCATGATCTCATAAAGAACTGATGCTGTGGGAGGCCATTTTCCATTTTCTGTTCCATGTAAGAACTCTGAGCTGACTTTCACTGTTGCTTGTTCTCCCTTTCTCATTGTCATCACTGCCCTGTCCAAACCTTCATTTATCTGTTCTGCAGAATGAAAAGAGGAAGTCTAAGAATTTGATTGGATACAAAATGTGACTTTCAGGATATCTTTGACAGCATGAGATTAGGGAAAAACAATCAAATGAATGGCACTGGAGTTAGTATTACCTTCTAAACATATATACTCAAAAGGTTCTTCAGGAGTTCCTTTACACTCAAAAATAGTGCCATCATCCTTTCTACCTATGTAGATCACTTCAAAGCAGCGATGTTTTACGCTTAAGAGGAAGTCTTAGGCAACTGAAATGACTAGAATGCTGAAAATACTAAAAAAGCTGAAAATGTTGAAATTTATGAAATTTCAAACTACTGAATATTATGCATTATATAGACATACTGCAAGAAATGTTGCAATTACCTTTTGCCAGTGATCCTTCACTGGGACGATCAAACCCATCTCCCATTTTTATTACCTTTTTAAGAATCTTCTTATCTCCCATGACATCAATGACATTTTTCCAAGAAAGCAGCTCGAGATCAATTGTCAACTTTGAATTGGTTGCGGTAATATCATTGTTGCAATGAGCATCCCCTGGATACCTGGAGCAGTCTAAATGATGACAACTTAGCACTAGGTGTTGGTTTTGTTCTACCAATATTTTTCTTCTTTAATTGTTAACTTTGAATTGGTTGCGGTAATATCATTGTTGCAATGAGCAGCCCCTGGATACCTGGAGCAGCCTAAATGATGACAACTTAACACTAGGTGCTGGTTTTGTTCTACCAATATTTATCTTTTTTAACTCGAAGAAAAGGAAATTTTGATAATTTGTCTGACCATGGACTTACAAGAGAACTTCACTGATAGCTCAGCTTTCTCACCCTTTCTCATGGTCTTCACTGCTTTGCTCATGGCAGGACATAGATAACCTAACCATGTTAGAATATCTCCAAGTAGTTAGTTACTCTAGGAATCATACAAATTTTGGCTGCTGTTCACAAGAATGATGCATGTTGAAGAAAAGACTACCCTGGCAAATTAGAAAGACATTGGCATACCATCTGTTAGAGAAAACTCTAATTCTTCATCTGATTTTGAAACAATTATCCCATCTTCAGTGCTTGCAACATACTTCACTGCAAATTGAAAACTATTCCAGTCAGAAAATTATCACTATTTGAAGAAAAAGTGATGAATGTACATGGAGTGAAAATTTGATAAACGTTATGGCATTCTTTGCAAGTAGGGGTGACAACCTCCAGGTACTAAATTGCTATATTTTACTGACTCTAGACATCACAGACTAACATAAGAGCCATTTTTCATAATCCTTTTGAACAATTCATTGACAATTATACGTACCACAAGGTGCAATGAAGTAATTCAAATAATGATTTTCTAAAGATATACATCTGCATTTGCAAGTCATCTTTTTTGTCCCACTTAACTTCACATATTGCATGATCTGCTATGACACCTTCAGTTTCTATAATCTGATGTTGGCATAGAAAAAGTTCGTTTTCCATAAAATGTCCCCACATTTTTAAATTGCGACACCAATAACTTTGGCATTTATTAGATTCTTGAACACCAAATGGTGATGATTTTTACTTGATGGTTATGATTCTTACTTGAGTTCATCATAGACAATCATCTAGAACTAAAGGAAAATTCAAAAGAAGTATAAAGGAGAGTATCAAGCTTTTCATCTGATGCATCCTGCGAAGAAAACAGAAATCACTTGCTGCCTGCAAGAAACTTGCTTCCTTTACTCGTTACTTTTGATTCGTATGTGATATGGTTATCTTGAGAAGACACTGCTAGCACTATTAAACAATCGATTTTCCCGGTGATAAATTTGGCAAACTGTGTCTGAAAATAGTAATGCATTAATGACATGTAAATTAGTAAGGTTGATAGCTGCATCATCCCTACCTGCTTAGAACATAGCCTCAAATTTGAATCTCAACACATTTGTTGTCTCAATTCTAGTCATATTCAGTTGGGACTTGTAATTGGCTCCCTAAATTATTAAATTTGCATTTAGCCAGAAGCTACTTCCCCCAGCATTCCAATACTTAATATCTCCACACACTGATTTTCAGGAACTTAGACAAATATTCAGTCAAACTAACCTTACAATTTGAACTAATGGTCCAGTCCACTACGCTATATTTAGTTGGTCAGAGAAAACAAGATATGATACTGGTGATTGATAAAAGAAAATTAGGAGGAAAACAATGGAACTGCAAGTATTCTTATACACCTGTTGAAATGGTAGAAAATATGGTATAGCTCACTAATTTTCAAAGTAGTTAAAAGCCTAAGAACCGGTGTCTGCTTCAATCAGAGGAAAAGACTGACTGAAACCCAGTGTTGAAGTCAATGCATATGTTTGTGAGAACAATAGTTGAAAGAGGGAAAAAATAATTAAAAGCAGAGCAAAACAGGAAATGTACGACACAATGCAGAGCCAAATGAGACTGGAAAACTTCTGAGCTCAATGATTACCTAGAACTTCATCAGCATCTTTTGGAGTAGCCCACCCCTCACCTTCCCTCATTATCTTCTTTAAAATTCCTCCATCTCCAGTGATGTCCCTGATTGAGTACCAGGAGACCATCTCTATGTCGAAAATCAGTGTAGCATATGGAGGAACAGTTGGTGGGGAACCAATTTCCCCATAAGCCATTTCTGGTGGTACTGTAAATATTGCTCTTTCACCCTTCTTCATTGTGGCAATCCCCTCATCCCAACCTCTAATCACTTCACCTACACTTCAATTGCAGTTAAGACAACTTCTCTGCATTTGACTAAATTTCATAAAATCAAGGAGAGTGAAAGCTGTGCAACATACTAAACAACTAAAGTGTGCAGAAGTAGAACATGCCTTGGCCTAATCTGAATTTAAAGGGAGTTCCTTTGTCATGACTTGAATCGAAGAATTCACCATCTTTCAGCCGCAGAGTGTAGCGAACTGAATCAAAAGGGGGTCGTTAATGACTTAATTCTAAGGTATGATTGAAATTGGAAGAGCTCAGAGGCCAAAGGAAAGAAAGTTTGAAATACAGATTAATTACCTTCAACTTCATCTCCTGGAAATGGAGTTTTCCATGAGTTCCCTTTATGCAGAACCCGCTTTCGCAAGCCATGATTTCCTATCTTTACCTCCGGCAAACAACAAATTTCAGCTTCCATTTTAATCTCAGAGGGAGCTGAAAAGATAGATCGTCTTAGCCGAAGATAAGCTTCTTTGAATGAGATAGCGGAAGAAAGAGTCTCATAGAATGTGTGTGGCAGTTTGTTTCAGTTGGAGATAAGTCGTTAGTTTGATAGTTTCCCTCCAACTGTAAAGCAGATTTGCAGATGGTGGGCTTTAATTCCAGCAAAATTGCACATTCGTCCCCAAATGTTCTAAGTCTTCCTAAATTACGGCCATGTTTACTTGTATCTTATTTATAATACCATTTGATAGCAAGAATAAAAAGGGAATAGAAAGTAACAAATTTTATAAGTAGGATGTAAGTTTTGGAAAAATTCGTGTTGCAGGCAAAAGAATGAAATTGCGCTTATGGGCACATACTACTTGTATGTGGACATATATCAATTTAAATGTGTACATTCGGATATGCACCTACATTTATTAAAGTGCATATTTTTATTTGTTAAGGTGCACATTTCTATTCAATGGAGTTCACATTTTTACGATGGTAACTTGTTTATTTAATAATAAATTTATTAGTTATTTTAATTTATGAATTGTAATCCCAATTTTAGAATACTATCTGACCTAGGAAACTTCATCCTATTATACCATCTGACTCTAAAACTTTAGAATCATGAATATAAAATGGGTTTGAAAAGCAATCCCTTTTTATCAAGCTTTCAATTTTTAATTAGGTTAAAAAAGAATTTCAATGCATCCTTAATGCCAAAGATAGAGGTACACTTTGAATGGCAATTTCTTTAACTATCCTTAGAAATGAATCATAATATTTTCTCTTGAAGGACGGATGCCATATCGGACTCTTCATTTTTTCCACTTCATATCGGGCCAACTTGCTGAAATGAATTCAACCAAACAAGTAACTAGACATATCCTCAGAGTCAATCACAAACTAGGAATTTCATTTTTTATGTCCAACATGTTACTACATAATCACATACAGTGTTCCACTCGAAAGCTCTTAGAAGTTCACAGCATCATCTTTAGTTATTTTTCAAATTAGTTATATCTGTGACATATTAAATATAATTTCTATCATTAATGTGAATTGTATAAAATAAAATTTTACCTTTTATAAAAGGAATGTTACTATATAAGCACATAATGCGTAGAAATCAACTGGTATTTCTAGTAATTAACCACTATAAGGTCAATGGAAAAATATTTTAAACCAAGAAACTATCTCAAAGTAGATTTCATGTCAATTTCTCATTGGTAGAAGCAACAAGCGATTAAAATGGTTGGCTCAATCAATAGTTAGCGGGTCACAGATGAAAAATTTGTGAAATTGTTTTGTGATTTCGATACGGAGCACTGGCGCATTTAAGGTGGGGGCACTGGGGGCATGGGCCCCCACTGTCCCCCTTAAATTCCTACGGTACCTATAGAATTTTGATATAATTTCAAGTATGATTCCAGAGTTTTCTTAGAAATGAAGTGAAAGAATTATGTGGTGCCCCTAGTGCCCTCCTTAAATTCTTATAGTATCTATAAAATTTTGATATAATTTCAAGTGTACCTCCAGAGTTTTCTTATAAAGGAATTGAAAAAATTACGTGGTTCTTTAAATTGATTTATGAACTAATATTTTAAAAGGATATGTGGATTACAAAGTTCCATTTGAAGTAAGTTAAAAAAAGACTTTTCATTTCAACTTGTTGGAAATATTTTTTTTGCTTAAAAATCTAAAAAAAGAGTAGGTAAAAAATTTTAGTATTATTTTTGCCCCCGCTGAGAATTATTTCTGGCTCCGCCACTGATACGGAGCAGATGAAGAAGCAAACCCCCCCCCCCCCCTCTGGAGACCCAAAAAAAGGTAAATGAATTTTATCTTTTTGCTCCAAAAAAAAAAAAGGAAAAGCAACTACAATTTGCCCAGCCCAAGATGCTTAGCCTATCCAAATTCTGCCAGGCGATTGCCAATTTTGTGAAGTATATGTTGTGGCTGAAGGCCTCCCTTGGACACCAAAGTTAGACGGGACAAAAAAAAGAGTAACAGAATAAAATGTCTAACAATAAGGATTTCGCACAGCTTAATTTGATAGGGAGAAACTTCGTCATGTTGAGTCCGAAACTTTGATTTATGTTGATAAGAGTTTGTCCATTGGCAAGCGATATCTAGCATATATTTTTTGACCTAGAAAATTTTGGCTTTAGTTGCTTGTCACCACTTATGAATCGGTTGGATTGTTTCCAAGCAGATTCAGCTAAAAAAAACACTATTGCTACGCATACAAAGGTGGTTCTCTAAATGAGTCTTATAACAGCATGCTTCCTAACAACATTCTACTGCTTCTAAACATGTTATGTTCCTGGTAAACTCAATCCCTTCCATTATGATCAGGGTTGCTGGTTGATGGCCTTTCGCAATTAATATTGCTAATGCTACTACTTTGCAGCTGAATATTGGCTCTTTGAAAGGGCCCATCTCCGGGATGAAATTTAGGCTTTCAGCATGTTGAGATAGAATTTTATTTGCAGGTTAGCGTTCAGCTTGTTAAGCATGTCAGTTTTAATCACAAGTTTTTCAATATTATATGAAAGATTACGGATCTTCTCAATTGTAATTGGGAAATGTGTTCGATGCCATTGTTGGCATTAGTTTTTTTTTTTTTTTTAGAATTAAAAGTTTGAATGGATTTGATTTCGATCACTATCACGAGTTAAGACATGTTTCGAGGACCATAAGTAGCCTATAGAGTTTCTTATATATCGCTCGCTAATACAGCTTTCACATCCGCAACAGAATTCAAACACACAATCTTTTATGAAGAAATGATTCGTCCTTATTAGTGAGTCAACTTTGTTGATGTGTTAAGTTTATTCCTATGCTAATAGTATCAGGCGTCACCTTACAAGCAGTTGTCACCTTTTTTTTTTGTCACCTTTTTTCTGGATTCTTCGGTCTCAGTCAAGTCCCTGTTGGCTGCGGATATGGTGAGTGCTTCCCATCGTCGTTTAGTTGCTTTGAAATTGGACGGTAGGCCTCCAGGTGACCGAATAATGTTGTTAATTAAGTTTTTGCCAAGTTACAACCTTAATAAGGGTCTTGAACAATTCATGATCAAACTTGAAGATTGAGTTTGTTTGCATTTTTAACACATTTTTCATTGATCTTTTTATATAACATACATAACATCAAAAAAAGTTCGACAATATTTTTTTCTAACAATTTCCCAAATAATCTATTATCCAAACACACTATTGTCACTTAAATGGAGGGCATTCTACTGACGTAATGGTAATTTTTATACATGGAGGACTTTATTCTAAATTTTTGTAGTCTGATTTTTAACTACATGCAAATTATATGGTAAAAAAACTTGGGTTATGACAAGTACAAGTAAATCTAACCACTAGGGTTGATCGAGCGATCAGGGGAGAGTTTTTAGAGTTCTCTCCGCTGTCAGGTTCATGGTTCGAATCCTATATCGGACAATTGGGAGTAAAAAGGGTACGGGGAGAAGTGAGAGATTAAAAAAAATGTACAAGTAAATCTCCCTGATAAAGAAGATGAAGATTGAAGGCTAGACAAGTAAAAGAGAAATCTCGCAGCCATGGAGATAAGGATAGAGAAACGGTTTGATTAGGTTTGCACATTAAGAAATTGGTGACGAACTAGAGATAAATGTCTGTTCAATTTGATACACTATTCACAAGATTGCAACAGTGGATTTGTTTTTGTTCCTGAGAACCATAGAAGTTATAATTGTATAGAGGAACATTTAGTTAAGGATTAAATTCATTTTCCCCCTAAATGTATATTACTTTTTCAATTTGCACCCTAAACTTAAACTTTGACCATTTACATCTTAAACTCTTAATTTTGGACACTTTGTGCTCCAAACTAGTAAACTATCAAGTTGGTCGCATCTAAGGCTAATCAATGATAATGTTAGTAAAATCAATGGCATATAGGTTCTTACAAATTAATGATAATTTGCTGAAAGTGGTCAAAAGGGGTTAAGATATCGCAAATAGAACAAAACAATATATTTTCATTAATTTGTACCATCTTTTATCTCATTAATTTTGCTAACAATATTAATGATTCAGAAGATAAAAATCAATGATAAGATGTTGAAAACAGTCAAAAGGAGCTAAAAGATCGTAGTTAAAATACAACAATACATTGTTATATTTTGGACTGCCATTTATCTTGTTAATTTTGGTAATGTTATCATTGATTAGGTTTAAATGGGAAAAATTTAAATGTTTAGGATGTAAAATGTCCAAAAATTGAGTGTTTAGAATACATAATGAAAAAGTGATACAAATTCGAGGGTGCAAAATGGAATTAGTCCTTCAATTAAATTGATTACTCTATTGTTGATTTGATGCACATCGGTAAGCTAGCTTTCCCAGGTCATTCGTCTGTTATGGATATCTTTTTTGTAGGATCAACCGTTTATACATGCCCTTATCAACCTTTAAGAAAGTTTTAAGCTTTTTCTAGCATTTTAATCCTTTTAAAGGGATAATTGAGGGTGATGTTGTGAACTAGGTCAACATACGTGAATTTTAGAAAATTTGGAATTCTAATCATAAACATGGCAAAGAAATCACCGAGGAAGATTTTGAGAATGTGATAATAAAACTGAAGGTGTTGGAGATTGCAGCAAATGAATATTTCATCTTGCAATACAAAAAAGTGTTTAGTGCATAATATTTTTGCTACACTTCAAAAACCTATACTAAGATTTTAACAATATTGCTTGGCACTTCTAAAGTTTCAAAAATATTACTTACATCCCTTATTTTTACTTTTTTTGTCCTAACACTTATTTTTACTATTTGTTAATACTCCTAAGCAACTTAGTTTATTGCTAGAATTACCAACGTTATTTGTGCTACCATCGCTGCAACCACAAAGCTGCAGCCAATAAAGAAAAAAGAGAAGAAGGAGGAGGAGGAGGAGGAGGAGGAGGAATACTTATAAACGCAGTTATAGAAGTGTACTTATAAACGCACTTATAGAGAAATACAAGTACCAATGCAATTCTAATTGTCGAAAAGCAACACCATATGAACCTCCTTTTTACCTAACCTATTTCCAACCCATAAACATGACAAGTCATGAACTCACATAAGTCAACTAAATTCTTCCCTGAAGGTGGAGAAAATCACCAAAGATGTCAAATCAAAATTTAAAAAAATTTTGAAATCAACCACAATCACGAAAAGGAAAAAAATTGACTCAATCTCTATAAAATTTTATGTAATGATCAAAACAAATGAAATTATCATCACAAGAAGTAAAAAAAAAAGGTCCAACCCTAGAACAAACAATCACGAAGAATATCACATAATCATCCAATTATGAATTGGCATCCCTATTAAGCCAAAGAAACAAGGAAAAATAGGCTGAGAAAGAGTGTTGGTGGAGATGCTAAGAAAATATAGTGTATTATGAGAAATAAGAGTTATTTTATATGTGAATTAAGTCTTGAGGGTTAATGTTTGCAGAATCAAGAGAGGTATGTGAATATTTCAATTCTTCGAGGTGCTAAGTGATATTATCACAAATCTTAGAGAAAATTTCTGAAGTTATCTTTTTCTTTAATTGTGAATATCTATTTCTCAAGTTTTAATTTTTTGTAAGACAATTAATTAGCACTGAACATGGTTCAGAGACCTACAGGACAATTTCTTCATTGAAGATATCATTGAATTAATGGGAGATTTTAATTTTTCATATCATCAGTTCAAGTATAATTTTTGGTTTCTATTTAACAATGGATATTTATTACAAAAACTATATAATTCTCAGAAAAATATTTAAAATAAAAACGATAACATTTAGAAGTGAATTAAAATAAGTAATTTATTCCAGTTGAAAAATAGGATTTGGTTATCATCATATATAGGCATGAAAACTACATATTGAGTGTATAGCAGTAGTGAATAAAGCAATTGAATTAGTGGTCGAAACATTACCTTTATTGATGCTATATGACTTTAAAAATTCTGTTGCCATTATTTCAACTTACCAATGGAGGATGTTTCTTGACAAACATTTGGCTATGAGCGCAAAGCATTGGATTGTGATTTAGATAGGCTATAGGATTTAGTTTGTAATATGAAAACATTTTAGAGGTGCTTGTAGTTAATGGAAATTTTTAAAAAGGTACTGTAGGAATTTCAGAAATACATTTTTCTAAATAAAGCATTATTTCTTATGGCTATTAACATGAGGGGGGCTTTCATAAACATGTTGCCATTAAGTGTATATACTATTATTTGGTAAATAGTGAAGTTGACCTTGTAATTTGGTCGAATATCAGGGAGTTAAATGTTGCTAGTCTTTATTTTACTCAAAATTAGATAGTATCTTATTTCTCCTATTTTTACGTTACTAACAAAAATCAAACTAAAAAATTTTCCACTGGTTGCATTTGAGACGCACTTATACCTAACTATTATAGATGCAATTATAGTGTTCGTTTCTCTTATACATTTAGGAAATACCATCCGCTTAAGATATGTTGGTAGATTGTCAAAATTCAGAGAATTTAAGTATCTTTAAGATATCAATTGAAAAAAATATGTTTTTTACATGTATGCTCAATATTGGATATATATGAATTCGGACTTGAGTTTGAGATCAATTTTTTAAACTGTATCCTTCATATGTCCATTTAAAAAGGTTTCATCCTCAACTAGAATTCAAAAAATACTGTTAAATATTTACGAGAATGGTCTTGAGTTCCTCTTTGTATCCCATATCGGAATTTGTCTTTGTATCCCATATCGGAGTTTTGCAAAGAAATTTCTCCTCTTAATAGTTATAAATGTAATGGGTTTAAGCGAATCCAAGTGTGCTAAGACACCAACCAAAAAGAGATTTTTTAAGGATTTTAGGCTTCAACTCAAGAAAGATTTTGGTTTCAACACCAAATCAAGAGAGCAAGTTAGTGGATTATTTGGACCTTTGGATCATTAAGCCTTTTAGTATATTTTGGACTCTCTTATGATTTTAGATTTGTCATATGTGTGGCTTTACTGTACATTGATTGTTTCACAAAGGAGCTCTTCCTTTTGTTACTTATAAATATAGTGAGTTTAAGTGAATATAAATATACTGAAGAACCAATTCAAGAGAGTTCTTGGAAGCCCCAGATCCAATTTAAGAGAGGTTCTAAGTTAAGCACTAAATCAAAAGAGCTATGTACTAGACAATTTAGACCTTTTGGTAGTTAAGTTTTTTGTTTTATTTTTTACTCTCTTATATTTTATTGTATTCATGCTTTTGGGTTTAGGATACTTTTCTAAGATTTTTGTGCTCTCTTTTTTATAATGATAATGATATCATGTTCCTCCTTGTAATTTTTGGACTCTCCTGTGATTTTAGATTTGTTATATGTGTGACTTTGCCCAGATCAATTGTTTCACGAAGGAGTTTTTCCCATTGTTAATTATAATATATAGTGAATTTAAATGAATTCAAATATACGAAGGCATCAATCCAAGAAAGATTTATTGGGCCCTAGATCCCAATTCAAAAGAGGTTCTAGGTTAAGCACTAAATTTAAAGAGCTAGTTACTAGACAATTTGGACCATTTGGTAGTTAAGTCTTTTATTTTATTTTGGACTCTCTTATGTTTTATTGTATTTTCAATCTTGGACTTAGGATAATTTTCTAGGATTTTTTATAAGAGTATATTTTACATGTTTTTAGTGTATTTTATAAGTTAGTTTTGTGTGTTTTATTTAGTTTTATAACTAATTAAATAGGGTTTTGGTAAAAATATACATTTTGTAGTTTAAGTGGCAAAAATTGTATTTTTATGGATTTTAATGGTGAAAACTTCATGTTTTTGTAAGTTTAATGATTCAATCATCAAATGGCATGAATTGAGAAGAGAATTGGATGATTATTGATGATTTGAAAAGGTTTAAAGAAGACATGAAGTGCAAAACATTCAAAGGAAGAAATGCAAGTGAAGACAGTTTTGACACCTTGTGGTATTTCGGCAATATCTTGAGCTGCAAGCATTGGATTAGGGTAATTCTTATACCATTTTGAAACTAAGAGATAGATCTATATTTGGTATGAGAATATCAAAATTCAGTTCAGTCATCTTCCTTGTCAAAAAGTTGAAATACAGAAGTGCATGTGCTGAAACAGAGCCCTGGACAGTTGATGGTATTTTGGTCATATCTTGCTCCACAAAGCTCTAAATTGGATGATTCTTGAAGCTTTGGAAAGCTAACTCAAAGGCTACAACTTTTAGGTTTTTCACAAGAGTTAGTTAAGCCTCTATCAATGAGAAAATAGCAGTTGAAGTGATGCTAACTTCATAGAAGTGAATACGCGACTATTGAAAACGCGAGTTGAAGTCCTGTATTCCCTAGTCGTGTATTGTAGCCTGATTTCTACAATTTGTTCAGCCACTTGCTTTACTTTCACACTACTTTCTAGCTCAACTCCAGACAAGAATTTTGGTTGCACATGTTCAAGGAACCTTTTAGAAGAAAAAAGGAGCTTTATGTCTTGTCCAAAAACCACCTTTTGACTCTCTTAACACTTGAGATGTTAGAATGATTAGAAGAGGAGAGTAGGACATATTAGAGTTAGTTCTCATCAGATTTTAGCATTAGAACTTAGTGGTTAGTCTTGTTTTGTTCTCTCTAGCTAGAACTTTTGTGAGAACAATTGGAGACTTCATTGTACAACTCATTTTTGTTGAAGAAATAGAAGATTATTGGGAGCTTCTTCACTAATCTTGGCTAATATTTCTTTATCTATCTTTACTTGTGATTCAATATGTATTCATGCAATGAAGCTATGCTCTTTCTTGTTATATCTTATATGAGTAGCTAAATTTCTAGATCTTGGGAGTAGAGGAAGCTCATGGCTACTTGTTATGAAGTTAATATGATTTACACTTGTTATATTTTGTATTAACTTGTCTATTTATGCATGCTAATCACTTGTTGTTGCTTGATCACCAATAGCAAGCTTATAGTTATTATTATTTAATGAAAGTGGATAATAATGATGGAACAACAGAAATAAAACTTGAGTAGTAGACTCACGAGAATAGAGGTACACTTAAGTGAATTAAACTTGCATTTCATGAAAAAACAAGAGTAGATCTAGTTATTCACCATGAGAATAGGGAAAACTAATCTATTTTAGGCCATTTTATCATGAGAATGAGATTTGGTAATATTGAAAATGAATCTCTAGTTAAACAAGGGTTGTAATAAGAAGTAAATCTATTTACTTGTATCTTTTATGCAATAAACAGAATCTATATCCCTAGACTCAAGTTGATACCAACCCCGTCGCAAACGAAACCCATATTCACAAATCCCGGACCTAAACGATTAATACTGACGGTTTGGCAACGGAAAACTTGACCCTAATTAACTCTAGAAGTCACGAACAATATTAATACTATCTCAACCCATAACTAATCGAATTAATGAACCAAAGTTTAAGGTAGAGGAATGCCACAATCAAGGTGGATACTTGATTGATAAGTTCAATTGAATACTCTCAAGAATCTCAAATATTCAAGAAAGGCTCTCTCAGAGAGAGAAAGTGAATAAACTCACATAATTTCTGTAAAATTCTCATTAACTAAAAACATTGGAAAAAGATTAGGCTATTTATAGTCTTACAATGACTCAGAACCCTAATGCTATTTGGACTTGGTAACCCTTAACTAAGAAGGCAGGTTTCGTCCCTCAACAAGAGGACTAAGCTGGTTGTCTTTAACACCTAATTTAACTAACTAAATGACTAACCAAACATCTAGAATCTCAGCCCTTCATGAATTCAAAGTTGGCCGGTTTATTACTCAACATAAATGACACAAATGAGCTAGGGAAGAATGACAATGAAGCCCTTGTTCAACAAGACTTTAAACAAATAACTAAACTAGCTCTCAAACTATGATTTAGCTTGCTTCTAATGCTTCATAGATTGAGAAGGGAGCCAGGTCTTCATGTTTGCATCATTCCCCTTCTCTTGTAAGTGATTTGTCCACAAATCGACGGTGCGCTTAGAGGACAACAATGTTGGAAATAGATGAAGTACCATGAGCCAAGTGATATGTTGTTTGGGTAGCTTCATGATGCTTTCAAACATGGACATTTGCCAAGATAGGAAAGAGCTCGTGTAAAGCTTGTGAAAATTCCAAGTAGCAGTCCAAAGTTCCCTAAGCAGCCATCGGACATGGATCTTCACATTGGAACCTACATAATAAATCACATAGGTAGTAGTCGTAGGTATAAAACTACTCAACAGCATACCATTCACATGCACAAGTTAAGGATCTTCATAATGATGCTCATTGAAGCTGGAAAATTCCCGAATCTGGTTGTGCCAAGTGGTGGAATTCATCACTAGTTGTTGCTAGTTTGGCACAACTTGCACATCTTGAGGGAGAATAATGAACACTTAGACACCAGATTTATGAAGCTGAGGTAAGCTTGAAAGACCACAATCGGTTGATGATAACAAACTATCAAAATCGGTAGCAACTAGCACTACAATGTGCACTAAATCTGTTTGGATCTTACTAGGCAAATCTAGAAACTTTTGGACAGCTTCAATCCCTGCATGCAAAGGACAAGATTCAGCTTTTAAAGAACCAGAAATTTGCTCAAGAATGGAAAGAATTTCATGTAAGAGTGGATAAGAGGGTGTAGAATAAGATTCAAGTGGAACTACTCCCTTTGGGACATGATTAAGCTCTTCGACAAGGAAGACAGCTCTAGAAGAATAAGTGTGCATGAAGTGTTAGAGAGCAGATTTGACGCTCAAACTAACTACAAATTCCTTGAAAACACACCAGCTCTCCAAAGGATTTAGGAATTAAACAAAGTAAGAGGAATGTATTTGCACCTTGCTCCAGCTGCACAAAGGAAATGGTGTTGAACAAAACAAAGATTAGTGTGTTAGAAAGTGAATAATCTTTCACACAAATGGCTTGTGCAAACATGCTTAATTTCCCTTCTTTTCTTCCCACTATGGCGGACTGAATTTTGCCTTTGTCCCCTATATCTCGCTCTGCCCTTTGTTCACTTTGCATATTCTTTTGTTTACTTCCAACTTTATCTAGCTTCCACTCCCTTTGAAGCATTTCTTGATCTTCACGCACTTGCTTAGGAGTAAGTGGAGCAGGAGTAATCTTTCTATCCCTGTGAACAAAAGAATATTTGTTAGTATGACCTTCATAAATAACCTTCGTATCATATTGCCATGGTCGTCCCAAGATGATGTGAGTGGCTTGCACCGGCACTATATCACACAATAGCTCATCTTCATATCTACCAATGCTAAATTTCACAGGTGTTTGTTTGGAGGCATGTACTTCACCACAATCACTAAACCATTGCAGTTTATAAGGCCTAGGATGGTCTCGTGTAGGTAGTTGTAGCTTCTTCACCATTAGAGAACTTACTACATTAGCACAACTCCCCCGATCGATAATCAAACTGCACACTTTGCCATTAACAAGACATCGTGTATAGAAGATGTTCTCTCATTACACATCCTTCTCAATGCGTTATGCATTCAACGCCATCCTTGTAACCAATCCTAACCCAATGGGTTGATCGATAGGAATCTCTTCACTTGATTCGTCACCATCATCCTCCATCAATGGCGGCATCCCTTCACACTCCCTTTCATCATCGGTGATGATGTCTCCATTAGGAAGCACGATCATTACTCGCTGATTTTGCAATGTGACCAATGCCTTGACATTTCTAGCACTTAGTATCTCGATTCCTAGGTTTTGAGGTCTCGTTTGCTGGGTTGGAAACTCCTCTAGTATCAAACTTAGAAGCATTTGGTCGAGAGTTGATGGATACCTCTTGCTTCGGCCATGGAGTTGTTGGGTTACCAGCGACTGCATCATCTCTCCTAGGCTGGAGATTTCGCTGATTTGGAGTGTAAATAGAGGCATAATTTCTGGTTGTACCCCTCCTCTTGAGCCTTCGCTCAATTTTGATCATTTTCTCCACCATGTCCTCTAGTTCGACATAGTATGCAGCTCGAGTTGGTCAACAATTTCTGGTCTCAAACCACTGAGAAAACGCGCCATTGTTGCCTCCCTATCCTCATTAATGTCGGCTCTGAGCATGGAAATTTCCATGTCCTTGTAGTAGTCCTCAACCGAACGAGTTCCTTGGGACAAGGTTTGAAGCTTTTGGTACAAGTCTCTATGGTAGTGACTTGGCACAAATCACCTCTTTATGAGGCATTTAAGCTCAGTCCAAGTGGTTATAGATGGTTCACCACACCTTCTTCGGCTTGTAACCACTTGATCCCACCAAACTATAGTATAGTCGGTGAATTCTACTACAGCCAGTCTCAATTTTTGCCCATCCGTGTAATTGTTGCAATAAAAAATTAACTCCACTTGTCTCTCCCATTCAAGGTATGCATCCAGGTCTGATTTACCTTGGAATGGTGGGATTTTCATTTTAATTCCTTTGATTGCATTGCCAATTGGTTTGGTACTCCTCTTCGGTCACCTTCGTCCACACTCAAAGTCTTCATCCGAGTTAGAATCACTCAACTCGGGCATGAGTCTATCACGACTTCTCCTGCTTTGCTGACTACCTTTGGAGTCATTTTGGGAGTCTTCCAACCTACCAAGACGTTCATTCATAGGCTCAAGCTTTTGGTCCAAAAGACGTCCCATCTCTTCCTTCAAGCTCTCTGCCAAACGTGAAAAGTTGAAAGCTGGTTTGCTTTCTCCTTCGTTAGACATGGCCTTAGATATTAAACCTACAAGAAAGGGTTAGTATAAAACAGAAAATTTTACCTCACCTCTTGCTTACGTGTTTCACTCACCCTCGTGTATCGCTCAACTGTGTTAAACACTCTAATGTTCTTACCAATCACTTCTCAAGTCATTTGATTACCTTTCTTGAAGAAATCAAAATTTGTCAAGGAGATTCAATCAATATTTTCACCAATTTATCACACAAGAAGGTGGCATGCGAGGGCTGAAAGTTTGAGGTATGATGAAGGACTATAATGACTCAAAAGGGACTCTAAAACACGCTGAATTTCCCAGAATTATTTGCTGGAAAGGCAACTAATGAATTTGGAAGGTAGAGACTTGACACTAGACGCTATTAGGAAACTAGTGATTCAACTTAGAAAACTTTATAGACTCTTGGACTCCAAGGCTGATTTGGACTCTCTTTGTAACCTTTTAGACGTTGTTAATAATCTTGGAATGACACCCTACAACTCAAGTTACGTGGCTGGATAGATTACAACTACCAAAACATGAATAAGGAAAAATGGCAAAATTTTTTTGTGAACCCTAGAATTTACTCTACTCGATTTACACCTTGGCTGGAATTTGGAAGTTCAAACAAAAAGGTTTCTTGGGTTTGTTTTTGGAAGGTAGCTGCTTTTTTTTCTGGTTTCTCACTTGTGCAAGATTAACAATCTGAATTTGGGTAGTTTGAGTGCAACTAGGATTTGTTTTGCAAGCCCAATCGACTTGAATTACCAAATCAGGTTGCCTTCTTGTGCTATTGATCCGAATTCTTGTTTCCTTTTTTTTCCGTTTCTTTTTTTGTCTTTTTCATGCAAACAACAAATTTTTTTTCTTTTATTTTTTCTTTTCGGATCAAGAAGTTCAAGCAACCACAATCAAGAAAGCAAGAATTTCAGCAGCTGCAACTTGTTCAAGAAAAACTTGGCAGTGAAAAACTTGACCCTAATTAATTCTAGAAGTCACGAACAATATTGATACTATCTCAACCCGTAACTAATCAAATTAATAAACCAAAGTTTAAGTTAGAGGAACGCCACAATCAAGGTGGATACTTGATTGATAAATTCGATTGAATACTCTCAAGAATCTCATGTATTCAAGGAAGGCTCTCTCAAAGAGAGAAAGTGAATAAACTCACATAATTTCTGTAAAATTCTCATTAACTAAAAACATTGGGAAAAGACTAGGCTATTTATAGCCTTACAATGACTCAAAACCCTAATGCTGTTTGGACTTAGTAACCCTTAACTAAGAAGGCAGGTTTTGTGCCTTAACAAGAGGACTAAGCTGGCCGTCTTTAACACCTAATTTAACTAACTAAATGACTAATCAAACATCTAGAATCTCGGCCCTTCATGAAGTTAAAGTTGGCCGGTTTATTACTCAACATAAACGACACAAATGAGTAAGGGAAGAATGACAATGAAGCCCTTATTCAACAAGACTTTAAACAAATAACTAAACTAGCTCTCAAAGTATGATTTAACTTGCTTTTAATGCTTCATAGATTGAGAAGGGAGCCAGGTCTTCATGTTTGTATCACAGATATTTAGTGAATTTTCTCCATTATTACTTTGCAAATATCTAATTGAGATTAATTAGATAGTAGTAATAATAACTTTTCTTGTTTAAATCGATCATTAGTCTAAATAATAGAGTAAGTAGGGATCTAGTACTTGTAAAGTTGCTCTCTGTGGGATCAACTCGATATTTGCCCTAAACTATTAATTTGACCTATATACTTGCAGTCAAAACGGGTATATTTCGAAACTAAACTTGTACTTATATCAAAAACCCATCTTGTTTTTGGTGCTGTTGTCGGGAAGCGGCAATATTAGAGTCTAACAAACTTTATTAATTTAGACACTTTCTATATTAGTTAGTTAAACTTTATTTCTAGTTAAGTAGAATTGCTAGTAGTTTTTTGAAATAATTATACATAATCTCTTTATTTTTTATTGTAGTGTATGCACCGGATTTTATGGGTAATAGCACCTTTTGATCTGAAAATTGAAAGGACACTACGTAGACAAAGAAGGTGTACACCACAACAAGAAGGAGAAGAGGTTCGCCAACAAATAGAGGGAATCGCAATAAAGCTACCTTTTAAAGAAGAAATGATGGAAAATGAGGAAAATAAGCGAGCTCTTAGGGATTTTACTCTACCGGGAACCCAAGAATCTCAAACGAGTATAGCACGGCCGATGGTAAATGCTAATAATTTTAAAATTAAACCATCATTAATCCAAATAGTGCAACAATTTCAATTTGGAAGTAATACCGTAGAAAATCCAAATGCACATTTAACCACATTTTTTGAGATATGTGATACAATTAAAATAAATGGAGTTAGTGAGGATACTATAAGGCTGAGGTTGTTCCCATTTTCATTGAGGGATAAGGCTAAAATTTGGTTCCATTCTCATACCTCTAACACTTTTACTATTTAGGATGATTTGTCTAGGACATTTTTTGAATAAACATTTTTCACTGGGTAAAACGGCTAAATTTAGAATGGATATTACTAATTTTAGTCAATTGGATGGTGAGACACTATATGAAACATGTGAAAGGTTTAGAGGTTTGTTTTGAAAATGTCCACACCATGGACTTTTGATTGGTTAATTGTACAAACATTCTATAATAGTTTATCCTTTTCTACTAAAACTACTATTGATGCAGCCGTAGGTGGAGCATTGATGGCAAAATCACCTCAAGAAGTTCAAAATTTGATAGAGGAAATGGCGGCAAATAATTATCAATGGGCTAATGAAAGAGGTAATCCAAGGCGATAAGCAGGTATGATTCAAATTGATACCATCAATATATTTAGTGCTCAAATGAACAATATGATGAAGGTGTTGAATAGACAAGCCGAATATGGTCCCAGTTCTTCTTCCAATGTGCATGTTGCTTGTTGTTCCATATGTGGAGGAGAACATGATACTAATGAGTGTGTTGATTTTGAGCAGGCTCAATTTATTAATAATTACAATAGGAATGTTCAAAATAACCCATACTCGAATACATACAATTCGGGGTGGAGAAATCATCTTAATTTTGGATGGAAAGAGCAAGGCAATGCACAAAGGCCGACCAATCCGCCGGAATTCCAACAAAGGCAACAACAGACGAATATCAAACCGGATTGGGAGATTGCGGTGGAAAAATTAGCAAAGGGTACTTCGGAGAATTCAACCGGCTAGAAGGGTGATTAGACCAATTGACTAGAATATATAAAAATGTGGAGGTCCAGATTGGTCAAATCACCAATTCTATTAATAATCGAAATCAAGGGGATTTGTCTAGTAAAATAGAGGTGAATCCGAGGGAACACGTCAAGGCCATTACTCTTCATAGTGGTAAACGACTAGAGGATCCTCCAGTGGTAGAAAATGGAGAGAACAATAAGAATCAGAGACAAAGAGATAAGCTAATGGAGCAAGAGGTAAACGTGGGGGAAAGTAGTAAGGAAAAATCAAAGTAAGATCAACCTACATCCTCCACTACCGGTCCGATACCTCCGGCAGTTCCATTTCCTCAGCGAGTCAAACCAAATAAACTTGACAAGAACTTTGAAAAGTTTGTCAAAATTTTCAAACAATTGCATATTAATATTCCTTTCGTTGATGCTATTTTGTAGATTCCTTCATATGTCAAGTTCCTGAAGGAGATTATGACATGAAAGAGGAGATTGGAAAATCGTGAAATGATAGCATTAATGGAGAAGTACAATGCCATTGTACAAAACAAGCTGCCACCAAAATTGAAGGATTCAGAGAGTTTTTTATGCCCTGCACCATCGGTAACATTAAATTTTTAAAAGTATTATGTGACCTTGGTGCAAGTGTATCGTTAATTCCTTTAACGGTGGCTAGACAATTAGGGTTGCATGAGTTAAAACGCACTAATATTACTTTGCAGTTAGCCAATCGGTCTATTAGATATCCATTGGGAATTTTGGAAAATGTGTTGATTAAATTTCAAAAATTTATCATTCCTGTGGATTTTATGGTATTAGATATGGAGGAAGATATGTCTATACCAATTATTCTAGGTAGACCATTTTTATCAACTGCGGGTGTTATTATTGATGTCAAAAATAGCAAATTCAAGTTTTAAGTAGGTGACGAAGATGTAGTATTCAACTTGAATGAAATGGAAAAGTACCTTTCTTTTATCAATCATGCTTGCTCAATTGGCACTATTGAAATGCTAACCTAAGAGTTGAATCGAGTCAATCTTGATTTCGATCCTCTTGAGTTTTGTTTAATGAGTACAAGGATGCAGGAGAGAAACGATGAAGAAATTGAGGCATTGGCCCAGTATTTAGATCCACAACCTCCTTATAGGAAGGGGCATATGTACGAGAATCTTAGACAAGGAAAGGGACTTTTACCACCTTCAGAGATAGAAGTTCCAAAGGTTGAATTCAAGCCACTTCCTAGCCATTTGAAGTATAAGTTTCTTGGTGAAAATGAGACTTTATTAGTGATTGTCAGTGCTTATTTGGAAGAAGAGCAACTTAATAAGTTGTTAAGAGTTTTAAAGAAGTACAAGAAGGCTATCAGATGGATCATCTCCGACATTCAAGGAATTAACTCTTCTATATGCATGCATCACATTCGTTTGGAGGATAATTGCAAACCGGTGGTCAAATTGCAAAAAAGGCTTAATCCGAACATGAAAGAGGTGATAAAATTAGAAATTATCAAGTGATTGGATGCAGGTATAATTTTTCATATCTCGAATAGTGTATGGATTAATCCGATTCATGTTGTCCCAAAGAAAGATGGAACTACCATAGTTAAGGAAAACATGATGAACTTATTCCCTCTATATTTGTAATAGGATGGAGAGTGTGTATAGACTGTAGGAAGCTAAATGCAGTCACAAGAAAAGATCACTTTCCTCTACCCTTTCTTGATCAATTATTGGAACATATTGCTAGTTATGAATTTTATTATTTTCTTGATGGATTTTTAAATTATAACCAAATAGTAATTGCTCGGAAAGATCAAGAAAAGACCACATTTACTTGTCCTTATGGCACATTTGCTTTTAGAATAATGTCATTTGGCCTTTGCAATGCCCCTGCCACATTCCAATGCTACATGATGGCAATTTTTTCTGATTATATTGAGAAAATTATGAAAATTTTATAGATGATTTTTCAGTATATGGTTCTTCATTTGACCATTGTTTTCATAATTTGAACTTGATTTTGTAGAGATGTGAGAGACGAACCTCGTGTTGAATTGGGATAAGTACCATTTCATGGTCCAAGAAGGAATCGTCTTAGGGCACAAGATTTCCTTAAGGGAAATTGAGGTGGGCAAAGTCAAAATAGAAGTAATCGAGCGAATGCCACCTCCAAGCAATATCAAGGGGATTAAAAGCTTTCTGGGTCATGCGGTTTTTTATAGACATTTCTTTAAAAAAAATTTCAAGATAGCTAAACTTTTATGTGATTTATTGTGCAAAGATACCACATTTCATTTTGATGATAAATGTTTAGTGGCTTTTGATAAGTTGAAAAAGGAGTTGACCTCAATGCAGATTATAACTTCACCAGATTGGTTTCTACCATTTGAATTGATGTGTGATACAATCGATTATACAATCAGAACTGTGTTAGGTCAACAAAAAGAAGAAAAGTTGCATGTAATTTACTATGCAAGTAAAGTGCTCAATGAAGCACAAATTAACTATGTGACCATGGAGAAAGAGATTTTGGCGGTGATTAGTGGGATCTAAAGTTATCATTTATACGAACCATTCAGATCTTAAATACTTGCTTCATAAAAAGATGCAAAATCGCGACTAATTCGTTAGATTCTTTTACTGTAGGAATTGATTTAGAGATTAAAAACAAAAAGGGATCAGAGAACGGATCATTCATCGTGATTAGAATATATCCCTACTAATGATCAAGTTCTAATTAAGGAGAATTTTTTGGACGAGTTTGTTCTAGCACTAAACAAGTCTAGAGCTGTTAATCGAACAGGGTAGCTTGCGAGCCGAGCTCGACCCGACTCGGTAAGAGCTGGACTCGGCTCGTTTACCAAGAAAAATGATCAGAGCTCGAGTTCTATAAATACTAGGAGTTCAAATAGTAG
This sequence comes from Coffea eugenioides, assembly GCF_003713205.1. Lineage (NCBI taxonomy): Eukaryota > Viridiplantae > Streptophyta > Magnoliopsida > Gentianales > Rubiaceae > Coffea > Coffea eugenioides. The sequence continues at coordinate 28,830,325 of NC_040040.1, read as the reverse complement.
GGGCATTTGCATCATTTCATTGTGTATCTAATAGTTTTACCTAATTCATTCCCGTTCCTAGCCCTAATTTTTCTTTCCTCTTTCCTTTTCCCGTTCCACAGCCGCACCTTTTAGTTCTCACCACTATTACCAATCCATCCATCATCTCACCACCATCATTCAATCCGTGAGTCTGTGAGCACCGTTTAGGGACGCACCACCACTTCTTGTGAATCCGTGAGCACCATCACCATTTAGGGACTATGAGAGATTTGATGTGAATCTGCCATGGAGCCACCTTGGTAGAGCCAGGGGCTACTACCATATCCTGATTCGCTGCATAATTTGGTAACCATTTCTTGCCATTGCAATTTATTTTTGGTTTTAAGAGGCTATCTAGGTTTTGGTTAATGGTGGATATTTGATGGTTTTTGGTGTAAAGTTGGTAACTTTTCTTGTTTGAATTTTTCTTTATGGATTTCTTGGGTTATTAGTTTAAGTTGATGAGGTACGCACATATTGGCAAAACACTCAATTATTTACATGTTTTACTGTTTTAGTTGTTTCTAGTTTCAAAATCTAGTTTGCAAAAACTTGTTTAAAGGACTTAAGTTGATAATCAGATACACTTGTTAGTCTGTTTGTAACGGATGATGTATTCATGCATTTCCTTCTTCAAGCTTGCTAACAAATTAGGCCAAAGATAGGATCAATTTTGTATGTCCCAATAACGATGTTGTCGGAATGATGCTAGTGTGATTAATTCTTTTAAGGCCTTGACTGTTTCAGAAATATTATTTTGATTTTCGGATATGGTTGGCTTTATTTACAATTTGCATGTGGGCTGGAGTTTTCCTGATTTTACCAAAATACAGTCAAATTCCGCAGCTTGACCTCTTCCTAGTACTCTTTTTTTTTTCATTTAATAAAGGCTTTTATGGTTCATATTATACGTGATCTTTCTTTTGTTCCTCAGTATAGATATAGCTCAACATTACATCTTTCTGCTGGATACTTTGAAATTTTAATTAACTACAGTGATATTGATTTGACATGGACATAGACTTTCTTATTCTATAAAATTCAGTGAAATGTTTCTGGCTTGGTAAGCACAACTGAAATTGCATTTGGATAGCTTTTAGTGAGCTTGTGGTGCTGAAACTTCAATTGTTCACCTCATCAGAAACAGAAAAAGAATAAATAAATATTAAGAACCACCTTATAATTTGTGGATACAACTTGAGATTAATTTGGAGAAGTCATATTTCAAGGCTATATTCTTGAGACCATTATGTGAAAAAACATGTGTAGAGCTCTTTTCCTGGATACTTGGACACGGGAAAAGTAGATAGGCAGTGATTTTATGTTCCTATCCTTGAATGATGGGTAGGTATGGATAGCTTTTCAGATGATTACTGTAATTTGCTGACCTTAAATATGGTTGAAGCATCTCTTAGCCAAGAATGAGATGATGACAACATTCTTTGTTTCATAAGTTGGTTCTTTAGAATGAAAAATATGTTAAATGTGGAATTGTTATCTTATTTGGCATTGTTGTTATGACTATAGTTCTCATTTCCTTGTATCATCAGTTTATTTTGTTAGGAGCTGTTCTCATTTCCTTGTATCATCAGTTTATGTAGGGACATGTTTGACAGTTTTATCGTAGGTTTTAGATCTTTCTCTGTTATTTCATTAATCTGAATGTAAGCTTGAGATAGGAGCAAGTTAAAGAAATGTTAAAACTCGCTTGAAAGGAGATTATTTCTTGGAATCTGTTTTGTTACTTTTGTACCTTATTTCTTAGAAATGTTATTCGAAATTTCTGTTTTGGCTAATCAAAAGCTGTATTGGTTATTGCATGTGTTTTGATTAAAGAATGTACAGCTCTCCATTCAACTCATTTTAAGGTTCATCATCAAGTCCTGTGATGGAGCAAAATAATGAAGACGTGGAACAAATGAACTACACCGAAGAAAGAGCTGATGAGATGAGTGAAGAAGAAATAGAAATGATAGAAGGTGAGGGCAATGAAGGAAGATAGAAAGTAGATGGAGATAAAGGAGCTGGTCCTTTTGAGAAAAAGCAAAGGAAGAAGAAATCCAGTATATGGGATGAAATGACAACATTAGTGCTAGATAATGGGACAATCAAAGTGAAGTTCAACCATTGCAAGGAACTTTTTGCCAAGAGTGCAACCGGAGCCACATCTCAGCACAAGAGACACTTGAATTCTTGCCTACAGAGGAAGCTTGGCATTGGGAGCAAAGCAAATAGAAGCAACAAGTGCTATCATTCAATGAAAGTCCAAGTGATGGTATCACTTCCATTACAAATTTCTCGTATGATCATGCCAAGGTAAGAGAGCTTGCATCACACATGATTCTTGCACATGAGTATCCTTTTTCTATGATGGATCATGTAGTTTTCAACAAATTCATGAAAGCGGCATCTCTATTTTATAAAAAGATTAATCGGCAGATTGTTAAGGAAGACTGCATTAGTACTTATACAATTGAAAAAAGGAAGCTGAAATCATTGTTGAAAGGTGCTGGAAGAATTAGTATTACTACTGATTTGTGGAAATCTGGCCAAAAAATTCAATATATGGTTGTAACTGGTCATTTTGTTGATTCTGATTGGGTGCTACAAAATCGTGTGTTGAATTTTTGCAATGTTCCTTCTTCTCATACTGGAGTTATTATAGCCGATGCTCTAAGTAAGTACTTTATTGATTAGGGGATTGAGAATAAAGTTTCTAGCATAACTGTAGATAATGCTTCATATAATGATATGTGCATTAGGAGACTTAGAGAGGATTTTTCTCTAAAAAATAGATTAAGTATTGGAGGAAAAATTTTTTATTTTAGGTGTTGTGCACATATACTTAATCTCTTAGTGCAAGATAGTCTCGGTCAACTTGGTGATGTGATTGATGTTATTAGAGAGGGGATAAAGTACTTGAACAATTCTGAATCTAGGTTTCTTGAATTTGCCAAAATTAAAAAACAGCTCCAATTGCCATTTAGAAAGCTAATTTTAAGCTGTCCAACAAGGTAGAATAGCACCTATTTGATGTTGGCTTCGGGTTTAGAGTTCAAGAATGCCTTTCCAAGATATGCAGACATTGACCCCAGATTTCATTATATTCCTACTGATTTTGAGTAGATGAAAGTGGAAGAAGTGTGCAAATTTCTAGGAATATTTCATAAAATCATTGATATGATTTCCTAATCCGAGTATCCAACAGTTAACGTTTTTCTTGTAGAGCTTTATAGGATTAAAGAGCTTTTAAATGAAAAGCTCCTGACCCTTATGAGCATATTCAGGCTATGGCTAGAAATATGTCTGCTAAATTTGATAAGTGTTGGGGGGAAAGTAATGTGATGCTATCTTTAGGTGCAATTTTGGATCCGAGATACAAAATGTTTCTTATTAATCATGCTTTTCTGGTGATTTATGGTGAGGATGCAGCTCCTAGATTCGTGGCTGAGATTAAAGACATTCTTTATGAGTTTTACAATGAATATGTTAATTGTCACATTGTTTCTCATTCTGAACAACAACAGAGGTAGGTTGTAAAAAGGAAACAAAATGAAGGTTCTAGTTCTTCTAGTAAGAAAGCTAGTAAAATGACTAGACCTACCATTTTAACTGGTAAAGAAAAGTTTCACATGTATGTGAGTGAAATTGACAAGGCTCCACCAGAAAAATCAGATTTAGATGTTTATTTAGAGGAAAGTAAGTATGCTTGTGATGCAAATGCGAATCTGGATGTTTTGGCTTGGTGGAAAGGGGAAAGATTGAGACTTCCTATCTTGTCGATGATGGTTGTCGATATACTCTCCATTCCTGTTATAACTGTGGCTTCAGAACCTACCTTCAGCGCCGGAGATAGAGTAATTGATGATCGACGAGCTTCTTTGTCAGTTGAGACGGTGCAAATGTTGCTTTGCAGCAACGATTGGATCCGTAGTCTTCATGGCCTAAAGAATAAGTCTCGCGTAAGTAATTGATTGGATGTTTTTGTTGTTGTTACAGTTTCATTAAATCTGATATTCAAGAACTTTATAATTTTCATACTTTTGAGCCACCAAATCAGGTTGTGAATGACTCAGGAAGTTCAACTTCCTCAAATGTGCTCGATTATCATGTGCTCGAGTTCGACTTGGGTCGATTAACAGCTCTAACCAAGTCTCCATGATATGCGAATTTTGCTAACTTTTTGGTAAGTGGGGTACTTCCGAAGGGTTTTAATTTTCACCAAAGGAAGAAATTTTTGCATGATGTTAAAAGCTACTTTTGGGAGGAACCACTGCTTTATAAGTATTGTGTCAATCGTATGCTAAAAAAATGTATTCCCTAAGAGGAGGTACATGATATTGTACTTCATTGTCACAACTTAGAAACAGGGAGTCATTTTAGCACTTCTAAGATTGTAACTAAGGTATGACAATTGCGATTTTATTGACCTACCATGTACCGAGATGTTCGGAAATATGTTAAAAGTTGTGATGCCTGTCAAAGAACTGAAAATATTTTTAGAAAAAAATGAAATGTCTTTAATGACTATCTTAGAAGTAGAGTTATTTAATGTGTGGGGTATGAATTTTATGGGACCATTTCCTAGTTCTTATAATAATAAGTACATCTTAGTAGCTATAAATTATTTGTCTAAATGGGTGGAGGCAATTGCTTCACCTACAATTAATAGTAAGATAGTATTTCGGTTTCTTAAAAAAAATATTTTTAGTAGATTCGATCTTCCTAGAGCCATAGTAAGTGACGAAGAAAAGCACTTTTATAACAAACAACTTGATTCTTTATTGTTTAAGTATGGTTGTAGGCACAAAACATCACTTCCATACCATCCACAAGCGAATGAACAAGATGAATTGGCCAATCGAGAGATCAAACTCATCTTGGAGAAAACGGTGAACAACTCGAGAAAAGATTGGGCAAGAAGACTCGATGATGCATTGTGGGTGTATCGAATGACATTTAAGACACTTTTGGGAATGTCACCTTATCGATTAGTCTATGGAAAAACTTATCATTTACCAGTAGAAGTTGAACATAAGGTATATTGGATTATTAAGGCAATTACTATGGATTTTCATCTTGCAGGTGGGAGGAGACTACTTGAGTTAAACAAACTTGAGGAACACCGGCTGCATGCTTATGAGAATGCCAAGATCTATAAAGATAAAGTGAAATATTGGCATGATAAGCATCTTATACCCAAACAATTTGAGATGGGGCAAAAAGTGCTCTTATACAATTCGCGCCTTAGGTTGTTTTCCGAAAAACTCCAATCAAGGTGGTCGGGACCATTTGAAATCACTCAAGTGTTTTCTTATGGGGTCGTTGAAGTGGTTAATACAAAAAAGGAACGGTTCAAGGTCAACGGGCAATGATTAAAACCCTACTTGACGGGGGAAATTGTTTCCAAAGGACTCATATGTCCTTTGGGTGACTCGTCTTCAACTCAATAAGCCAACCCTTTTGAGTCAAGCCAACGACTATAAACAAAAGCACTAGTTAGGAGGCAACCGAAAGTTTTTGTTAAATAGGTTAATTTGGTATGATTTTATATTTAATGCATGTATTTAAGATAATTTGTTATTTTTGTATTATAGATTTGGTAACAAAAGCAAAGATGACATTTGAGGTGGAAAAGATGACATCTGATCAAGGAACTCAATCCCTCGATTTGCGTTAATTTGATCCGTCAAAAGTGATAAAATGCATGTTTTGATCATTTTACAAGTGCATGCGATGATAAATTTGGCAAAAAGATGATCTAGAATGCATTTTGAGGAATTGGAGTACCATGTGTAATTTTTGAAAGTTAGCATTTCTGTAATTTTTGAAAGTTAGCATTTCTGCAACTTTCTGCAACTTTCGCAGAAGAAAATGCGCATTGCAGGAAAACGCGACTTTCAACCGCTTTTTCATTTAATCGCATTTTCATTTATGAAAAATTAAAGTAAAAAACGTGACTTGAATACGTGACTTTAAATTGTGTATTCATGAAGGCGCGTTTTCAATTCTGCAAGGATAAAACAGAATACGCGATTACAATACGCGACTTCATGTCGCATTTTTAGTTTTGCAAGAAATGTGAAGAAAACGCGGCTTAATAAAAAGCGAATTGAAGTCGCGTTTTGTGAAGTCGCGTATTTTTTCCTTGCTATAAAACCCTATGGAGTCACATTTTCAGTCCTGCAAGAAATGTGAAGAAAATGCAGCTTAGTAAAACGGAAGTTAAAATCGCGTTTTCTCTCCTTGGTACAAAACTCTAAAACGCGATTTTCCCTTGCAGATTTTCTTCTTCTTCATTCCCTTCCAGTCGCGTTTTCTTTCTTTCTCCCGCACACCTTCACAAATCACCAATATTACTCCATTTCCTTGCAAGATATCATCAAACCAATAGCATTTAACCTTCATAGACCCTTTTTAATCTATTAAAATCAACAAAAACACCTCAAAAATCGGTTTTAAGGAGATTGAAGGCTAGAGTTTTTCAACTTTTATCCATGCATTTGAAGGTCAATTAGAGGGTGTTTCATAGTACTTTTTGCATCATTAGCATCACCAAACACCCTTCTATTTGATTGAGGTAAGTTTTTTCATCAAATTTTCGTATTTTAGAAGTTGATATTTTCAATTTCCTGAGCTTTCTGAAATCTTTTAATTTCAAATGTTTGATGATATCTACTGATGTTTTTGGTTCCATTATGCATATTACGATTGTTTAAGCATGTTTACATGTTCAAATAAAGCAATTTGATGGATTAATAGTTCTTTAAATTTTTAAATTACTATATTTGGCTAAAATTGAAAAGTTAGTTTGGAATGTTGTTGAGCCATTTGTGATCAATGATTAAGATAAAAAATGATTAATTGATGATATTTTAGCATATGCATTGTGTATAGAGAGTGATTTGATGAATTTTGTGAGTTATTAAGATAAGTTTTGCTTAACCATGTTTATAGCTAAATATGCGTTATTATTGATAATTAATGACTGCTATAATCATGATTAGTGCTAATTTCACTGATTGAGATATATTTGTTGTCTATTTTGATAACTTGGTGATATTGGGCAATTTTTGACATGTTTTATGTTCTCTCTCTTATTTCATAATAGTGGTCATTTAAGTTTGTTTATTTGATTTTTTATGACATGGAATGATGTATTTGTGATTATGTGAGCCAATTGAGGTTATTTATTGTCCAAGTTATGAAATGCGTTTTAGTACATGTGAATAATTGAAACTTTTTTCTTAGGTACTAAGGCAAGAGAAAAGCAAGTTATCTATTCATCCTCTAGTAGCGATGAAATGGAGGTGAATGAGGATATTGAAGAAAGTTAAGAAGAGAGGTCATCTTCACCTCAATCGGTGAGGAGACGACAAAGGGAGGGCACATTTCATAGTGCTGAAACTACCGTCTTTAATAGTGCCAAGTTCACCAGCTTTAGAAAACAAGAGTGGCATGAGGCGCACGCTAATTTGAAGTTTGTCTTCGAACTGCATGTGAGTCCATAAATTGAAGTGATTTATCGTATTTCGAAGACGTTTAACCAACTAGGTTGGGCGCCGATTCCCACATTACTGACTCACTACTATCCTGACTTGGTGCGCGAATTCTACGCCAACATTGATTACAAAGCACGTCGTAGTGGTGAGATGGTCGAGTCATGGGTGCGTGGGAGACGTATTGTTTTGTAGTGGGAGTGCTTAGCTGCCATTTTGGATTATAACAACCAAGATCGGGCGGTCGACCTAAAGAAGGGTTTTGTCGCACCAAATAGGCGATGGGATTCATCGCATGCCATGAATAGGTTTGGTCTTGAGTACCAACCTTTTAGGTCTTCAAGGAAGAAGACAATGGTGGCAAGTGTCTTTGAACCTTGTCATCGTCTCATTATCTATATGATGGCACACAACGGCATACCCAAGAAGACAGGTCATACGGAGGTTCGAAAAGTGATCTCTACTTTCTTGATTACATGTTTCATAATCGGGAATCCTCCTTCGCTTGAATTTCATTGCCAAACATCATCATTAGCCACATAAGGTTAATGGCGAGGTTCAAATTGGCATTTTCTCGTCTGCTCTCTTTGGTGTTAGAGCGTTTCGACGTTAATTTGCAGGGTGTAACTCGGGAATTTGTGAAGTCTAGAACCGAGCTATCAGTTTCTTCCCTTCATCGTTTGGGAATAGGTATGGAGAACATTCCTCAACTTGCTTGAGAAAGGCAACAAAAAGCACGACATGGTCGAGAGGAAGTCGAACCTTCTACTGCTGCACCTCCTCCTCCACCACCACAATCGAATTGGCAGCGGCTCTTTACTCGCTTGGACGATATCGAGTATCGGTTGGGACAAATGAATACTCGCTTGGAGAGAATTGAGTATCACCTAGGCATCCCTTCACCTCATGCCGGCGATGGAGATGAAACTGATGATTGAATCTACACATCTAGGATGGCTCTTATTGTTGTTTCCTGATTTTCTTGTCTTTTTTAATCTTTTGATTGTAGGATGTTTCACTTGCACATTTCCTTTTACATTTCATCTTGTGGATAGTGTCAGTAGATATTTGTGTTTTGGCAAAAGTTCGCAATTCATGGTTGATCTGGATCTCAGCCATTGCACTGGGGAGTACTCTTTTCTATCTTTAGCAGTTTTTCTTTCCCTATACATTGAGGACAATGTGCATTTTAAGTGTGGGGGAAGAAATGTGTGGTACTTGTAATATTTTTGTGTTTGCTTGGATTTGATATTTGTAATATGAACTGCACTTAATTGTTGTTAATCGTGGGTTGCTGGCAGGGAGTTTCGTCCAATTTTAAGGGGAAACGCTGTCAAAATTTTTTCACAATCTTGTACAAATTTGTAAAATTGCTTCAAAAAATTTCAAATTGTTTCAATTTTATCTAAAGGGCAACAAGTTTCATATCTTTAGTAACTCAAATTCCTTCTACTTTTGAGATAAATATGTGTGACTTGAAAACTTCTTTTCTCATCTACTTGAAAATGACCATTATGTGATTACAATTTGTACATTTATAGGAAAGTATATTTTGTAAAGTGGAGAAAATTATGCTCACATTTTGCATATTTGATAAAGTTTCTTCTCTTTATTTGATCTTATAAGTTAAGTGATAAATATGATAAATAATTTCAATACTCTTCTCATGATTATTTTTTTGAGGGAATTTTTATTATCTTTACTTCAAAAAAAAAAAAAAAGAGGAAAAAAGAGGAAAAAAGAAAAAGAAAAAAATAGAATAAATGTTGTTCTACTCCAATGGTTCTTGTGCTTAGTAACCGGGAGTCTTCATCTACAAATGCCAATTTTCGCATAAAACGGTACTTGAATTAAGAGTATACAAAGCAATTTGAGTATGTGAAATGTTGAGTAATTAGCAATTTTCATCTAAAATATCGATTTTCACGTCAAAAGGCACTTTTGCAACTTGAGTAATATTTGGCTATATTATATGAATAAATCTCTCTCTAAGTTGAATAAAAAAATGATCATGAGATTAGATAACATTTTTATTAACCATATGAGTTACTTACTTGTGACATTGGGTGAAGGTGAGAAATTGAGTTGAATTAGCATAATTAGGGTATAATTAGATCTCCTTTACTTGATATTATGAGCACTTGAGGATTAATGAATGATTGCATAATGGTTGTTTACCTTGTTTTTGAGAAAATGAAGTTGAATATTGCACATATGTTTATTTTCTAAATGTTGGATCATTGTTGGTTTGTATTTCTTATTGCTTGAGGATAAGCAATGGTTCAAGTGTAAGAAAATTTGATAAGAGTATATTTTACATATTTTTAGTGTGTTTTATTTAGTTTTATAACTAATTAATTAGAGTTTTGCTAAAAATATATATTTTGTGGTTTAAGTGGCAAAAATTGCATTTCTATGAATTTTAATGGTGACAACTTCATGTTTTTATAGTTTTAATTATTCAATCATCAAATGGCATGAATTGATAAGAGAATTGGATGATTATTGTTGATTTGAAGAGGTTTAAAGAAGGCATGAAGTGCAAAACATTCAAAGGAAGAAATGCAAGTGAAGACAGTTTTGACACCTTGTGGTATTTCGGTAATATCAGCAATATCTTGGGCTACAATTATCGGATTGGGGCGATGCTTATACCATTTTGAAGCTAAGAAATAGTTCTACACTTGGTATGAAGACATCGAAATCCAGTTCAGTCGTCTTCCTTGTCAAAAAGTCAAAATGCAGAAGTGCATGTGCATGATCGAAAGCTGAAACAGAGCTCTGGACAATTGATGGTATTTTGGTCATATCTTGGTCCACAGAGCTCCAAATTGGATGATTCTTGAAGTATTGAAAAGCTAACTCAAAGGACTACAACTTTTATGTTTTGCACAAGAGCTAGTTCGCCTCTATCAATTAGAAAATAGCAGTTGAAATGATGCCAAATTCACAAAAGTGAATATGCAACTATTGAAAAAGTGAGTTGAAGTCGCGTATTGTAGCCTGATTTCTGCAATTTACTTAGCCACTTGATCTGCTTTCACACTACTTTCCAGCTCAACTCTAAACAAGAATTTCAACTGCACATGTTCAAGGAAACCTTCTGGAAGAAAAAAGGAGCTTTATGTCAGGTCCAAAAACCACATTTTGACTCTCTTAACACTTGAGATGTTAGAATGATTAGAAGAGGAGAGTAGGACATATTAGAGTTAGTTCTCATCAGATTTTAGCATTAGAACTTAGTGGTTATCTTGTTTTATTCTCTCTAGCTAGAACTTTTGTGAGAACAATTGAAAACTTCATTGTACAACTCATTTTTGTTGAAGAAATAGCAGATTATTAGGAGCTTCTTCACTAATCTTGGCTAAGCTTACTTTATCTATCTTTACTTATGATTTAGTATGTGTTCATGCAATGAAACTATGCTTTTTCTTGTTATATCTTATATGAGTAGCTAAATTTCTAGATCTAGGGAGTAGATGAAACTTATGGCTACTTGATATGAAGTGAATATGATTTACACTTGCTACACCTTGTATTAACTTGTCTATTTATGCATACTAATCACTTGTTGTTTCTTGATCACCAGTAGCAAGCTTATAGTTATTATTATTCAATGAAAGTTGGTAATAATGATGGAATAACATAAATAGAGCTTGAGTAGTAGACTCATGAGAATAGAAGTATACTTAAGTGAATTAAACTTGCATTTCATGAAGAAACAAGAGTAGATCTTGTTATTCACCATAAGAATAGGAAAAACTAGTCTATTTTATGCCATTTTATCATGAGAATGAGATTTGGTAATATTGAAAATGAATCCCTAGTTGAACAAAGGTTGTAACAAGAAGTAAATCTATTTATTTATATCTTTTATACCATAAGCGGAATCTATATCCCTAGACTCAAGTATTTAGTGAATTTTCTCCATTGTTGCTTTGCACATATCTAGTTGAGACTAGTTAGATAGTAGTAATAATAACTTCTCTTACTTAAATCGATCATTAGTCTAAATAATAGAGTAAGTAGGGACCTAGTACTTGTAAAGTTGTTCTCTGTGGAATCGACCTAATATTTGCCCTAAATTATTAATTTGGCCTATATACTTGCAATCAAAACGGGTATATTTCAGAATTAAAATTGTACTTATATAAAAAATCCATCAATTTTTATACTCTCTTTGGTATTCTCTTTCTCATAATGATGATGATATTATGTTTCTCTTTCACTCATAGACGTAGGTTAATTGACTGAACCACGTAAATCTTGTATCTCCATTTTATTTATTTCTACTTTATTATTATTTTTGTCAATTTGTCAAGAACCCTTTCAGCAATTTTCCTAGACCAAGCCTAACAAATAGGTATCAAAATTTCAGGCTCTGGGTTTTGTGGTAATAATGGTAGACGGTCAATTCTAGGATATTGATTTTGGCCTATGGGGATTGGAAAAAAAGTCCATTGGAGCTTGATTGGGCTTTTGCATAGAAGGTGCAGCATGTTTGCAAATTGGCCTGTTAGAGCTCATTGATGGTTTTGTGGAAGTGAAACAAGATTTTTATGTTCGTGATTTTGGCTTGTTAAAATCCTTTAAAACTTTTGCAATTTTTGCCGACTTTTTGTGCAGAAGGTGCAATATGTTTGCAAATTAGAGTCCATCCGTTGTTTCATGAAGATGGTGGAGCAAGATTATTATATTCATGATTTTAGCTTGTTGAGATCCATTAAAGCTTTTGTGATTTTAGTCCATTAGAATCTATTGAGACTTTTGTGATATGGGTCGTTAGGGCTTTTGCAACTTTTACGTTGGAACCCATTAAGGGATATCATTGGAATTTGTTGGAACTTCTATTAGAGGTGAAGCATGTTTGCAATTTGTCAATGTTAGATACATGTCAATATAAAAATTTGTTGAGTTTGTCTTTATATGTGGCATTGTTTTATTAATATTAGATACATGCTAAAATAGAGATTTGTTAAATTTGTCTTTGTATGAATCCTATATCGAAAGTTCCACAAAGAGATCTCTCATTTTGGTAATTATTCATTTAGTGGGGTTAAGTGAATCCAAGCGTGCGAAGACAGCACCAATTCAAGAGAAATTTTGGGACCCGTAGGTCCCAATTTAAGAAAGGTTCTAGATTAATCACCAGATCAAAAGAGTTAGTCAGTGGATTATTTGGTCCTTTTGATGGTCAAGTCTTTTGTTATACTTTGGACTCTCTTACGTTTTATTGTATTTGGGCTTTTGGGCTTAGGATATATAATTTCCTAATATTTTACCTTTGTACTCTTTTTCTCACAATGATATTATGTTCCTCTTTCACCCATAGACGTAGATTAATGACCTAACCACATAATTCTTGAGTTTCTTTTTATTTACTTCTGCTTTATTTTTATTTTTATTGGATTGTCAAAAACCCTTTTGTAAATATCCTTGGATTAGACCTAACATATGCTGTTTTCAATAACCAAAGCATTTGGATAAAAAAAATTTAAATTTAGAATTTGCGGAGGTAACTAAACCAAAAGTCACCTTCTCAAGTTTTAATTGAGGCATTACAGTTTTGGATTGTGCTCAATCTTGTCAAAGCAATAGCTCACTATCACATTTATCAAAATAACAGTATACTTTACAGACCTATTGTTTTCATAATTGTGCTTAAAAAGGGAAGGGGAAAACAAATGGAACTTTTGCTTTGAGACAGAATGGTTGAGAGTACTCAATCATCTGATGAATGGAATTTTTGCATAAGAAATTTTTCTAAAACATATTTGAATCTTGTGTAAGAATTTATGAAATGGAAGAGAGCAGCAAAGTTGGGAAGTCTATTCATACATGTACTTTTTGGGGGGGGGGGAAGAGCGTTGCTTGAAACATCCAGTAAACAAATCGATTACTCAGGGATAATCTAAATACATAAACTATAATAAAGATGAATTGAATATCCTTATACTATATAAGAGGCACTTCTTCTTTACTGTGCAGAGCCTTTTTCATCTGCTCTTCTAAGGAGTTTTGCATAATTTTCTGGCCTATTTGGTGATTCCAGTGCTTTTTGTTGTGTCATACGTGTAAGAAAAGTATAGATTTTTTAAGCTTCTAGTACATTTTTGTCCTTAGCTTATTCATTGTTTCCTTGTGTACCCTCAAAAGATCCCTTTTGTATGGTCCTTTGACTCTTATGATATGGCCTTTTTGGTTAATTAGTTTGACAAGATTGCTATGTTAAATCACTAAACAGTAATTTCAAGCCCCAATTATTAATTCCTCCTCAAAGATGCTTTTCTTATGCGTTATGATATTTTTTGTTGAGGCTAAAATTGAAAAGTAAGTTTTTTGTATCCACTTACATGTTTCTACTATTTCCAATGCCATTTCAATAGAATCACAATTATATGCGTGCAAAAACTCAATATGGAGATAGAGATGTAGTGTGCCTCATGAATATAAACTCTGTTCTTTTAGCATTTACGTTTTAGGTGCTTTGTTGCTTCTGGTTACTTTCAGCTTAAATTCATCTGCCCGTCTGCATTTTCATTGCTGGTAATGATATTTTTTTTCTATTTCTCTTTGTTATAGATGTTAAGATTTTATTTTTGCTTCAATCTCATCCACTTTTTTCGATGATTTTTCTGTTGTATGCATATTCTTCAATAAATAATTACTAATCAGTTATTTTCCTCTTGCTTTGGATGCTTTAGTGGTACATAGTTCCGTTCACTATGAATTTATGGTTTGCATGCATGTGTTTTTGACGTTTTTATTCTTTTTTTTTCCAGCAGCTACTTAATAATTGTACAGATCTTTTGATCGGTAATGTTTCCTCACCTATATTTGGTTATTTTTGCTCTTATTTTCTCCATTTGCATGGTTGCATGATTTGGTTTATATTCCTGTCCATTTTTTTCGAAGAAGCATTAACTAAATATATTTTTCTCTCATTTGTGAATTTTAGCTAGTAATATTAAAGTGCTTGTACTCACTATCAATTATATGTATAAAGCAAAGCATAGTTAACTAATCATAGGATGAGTAGTTATAGTGATAGCGATAAGGTAGTTGCGCGAAAAGCTATTCGTAATTAGAAGTTGAGGGAGAAATGTGCTATGTTATCATCTGAGGAGAAACAATTGCACCGTCTCAATCAGAGAGAGGCCTATCAAAAGAGGAAAGCAAAAAAAAATGCTATTTATTTTAAGTTATTAGAGAGAAACCAGTAGTAAACCTGTGATTTTGCTCTGCCCTGACATGCAAGTTACTCTTGATGAAGGTATAGATATTATTCATTGTAATTACTTATCGAAATTTAGTATTGATCACAATTCTCATCTGTATGAATGATAATTATTCAATGTGATTGTTTTTCTGTCAGGAGTGATGGATAATCAACCTAACAAATGCTATGAAGAATCCATTAGTGCTCAGAATTTATCAGCTGGCAGCAATTCTGATCACCAACTGCAGGTTAAGATGCCTTTATGTACTGATGAGACTATTTTTAATTGGAAAAAAGGTAGATTTAATGCTATTGCACTACCATTTCATTTCTGCTATTGTTTAAGAATTTTAGTCAGGAATAAGGGAAACTTCATCTAATGATGTCCAGATTGTTGGACAATTCATGTCTCCCAATTTTGCATGTATAATCGTAATTGCCTGCAATTTTCTCTTTCTTTAGATGCACTGCAACCTGCTTATAAGCAGTCTTGAAAAGAAAAGTATCCATTCTCAGAATTGCATCACGTCTAACAATGTGCAAAGACAATTACAGTCTAATGAAGTTTCTACAAAACGAAGTTTTGCAGGCCACTAAAGTCCAGTTTGTAGCAAATGAAGGTTTATCCATACTGTTACATGCACACAAAAAAACACACAGAGAGACTTAATTATTCATTTATTTGTTCAGTCATTTATTCATTTCATCATGCATTGTGTAGTTTTTATAAGTAGTTCGTAAGTGTACTTAGCCATTGCATAACAATCACACGATTGATTATATACTTATTAATTTGTAGTTATTGCAACCATTCTTGAGCAGTCTAAAGGAAATCTCAACATTTCTTTGTTTGACTCTTCAATACATGAGCAAGTTTATATTACTTTCAATTAATATACCATGTCTTACCTGCTTAAAGCCCATACTTCTTTACTATGAATTTGATTTGCTTATGTTTATCTTCTCTAGGTTCTTCTTCAAAACTGCAATGTCTCCATGAAGCCTTGCAATCCAATACACTGCAAAATTTAGGTCTATTTGCCTAACTATATAACACTTTTCCTATCTTTCAAGTGTCATTACTTACTAACTACTCTTATCCAGCTGGTCAATCTCCAATCTGCAACAAGTGTTATAATTATCTTTCAGATGTAATACAAAGTACACCAGGTTTGCCATGAACACATTCATTGTTGGTACTATTAGCCAATGTTACTTTAGCAATTGTTTTAAAATATTGCCTCAAATGCATTCATTTGTACTCTTATAGGAATTGCTGTAGTGCCTTCTTTGAATGATGTGAGACAACAAATTGTCAATGACAATGATATTTCCATCAAAGGTTTATTATACACCTATTCTGAGTTTCTATTATATTGCCTCTTTTGCATTAATAAGTTCCCTTTAACTGATCTCATTGATCTTACAGCTAAATGTAGTTCTGTATGAATAACTTTCTTTTAACTAATATGATTTTTGTTACAACTAAATGTACCACTCAGTGATGCTCTACAAGATCTCAAAATAAAAAAGTTATGAGGAAAAAAGGTTCTTAACATATTATTTGTCTTTCAATTTCACTGCTTTTACTTTATGCATGGCCTCTAATTTAACTAAATATACCATTACTTACCTTGAGCCTTTCAATTTATAATTACATAATAGCTCAAATAACTAAGGAAACATAGGCTCTCGGATTTATTACTAACGAATCAAAAAAACTACCTTAGGTTCCTGACTGCCATTTTCAACAGGTAAGCTACCTCAGTTATTAAGACAATTGCATGAGGATTTGCCTCTGTATCATGGAAGTTGTAGTGAACATCCCAACTTTTCAACTTTTGCTTAGTTCACTCTCAACCCCTTATTGTCTTAGCAACTTCAAACCATTATTTTCTACAACTTCCATGTGAAAAAACTTTATCAATATTAAAATCCGAAAACACTTTATGCAACATTAAAAGACAAATTGAATAATACTATTAAAAATTCAAAGAACTCAAACGAAAATTTTCATGTTTGAAATTTTGTTAGCCTTTAAACTATTCAATTTTGCTCCTCAATTGTTTTCAAATATTTCATTTTAGTATTCAATTGATCCTCAAATTTTTTTCTAATACATGCAACAAAACACAACTCACAGGCATCCCCACCGCCTCGCGCGGGAAAACCAATCTAGTAATATTATAGACTGAGGCCTCTTTTTACCTTGTTGCTTCTTCCAATCGTAATATGTAGTGACTCAGAAAGACATATTTGCGGTCATGATGAGTCATACGGAATTCAATGTCAGGACACTTTGGTAAAATTAAACAATAAGTAAATAGATGAATTAAAAGATGTTGGCCTTCCAAAGGTCGAATACGAAGCAAGTCCAGTTGAAATAAATATTCAAAATTTTCTCATGGGTAAAGATACACCAATATATTTGGTGTATTAAGAGGATAAAGAATTATTAATTGTTTGACTAAGGGAGCATTTGATAAAACTGAAGTCTGAAATCTAAAATCTGAAGTCTGAATCCATTAAATTATTGAATTGTTAAGTATTACATCTAATACATTTGACTGCATATTACATTCAGTGATAAGTGAATAACTTATCATTTAATTTTGAGAGTTAGTTTTGTCTACAAAATTTAGTGCCACTTAATTAATTTAGATATTCAATTTTTTGTTATCAAACGGTCTGAATATGTTAAGATCTAAATTCATTAAATTTAATTGTTGAACTGGATTATCAAACAGAACCTAAGGCAAAATTGATTCGATTTATTGTGAAGCACATTTTATGCAATTCACAAGCCTACTTACTCAAATGTTATTTTTTTCTTTTGTTTATGTGATAAATATTGATAGTATGTTTAATTGATATTTAATTTGTGTCAATTCTTTTTTTGTTTTAGTAGATTATTGTGTTATTGTGTGGATTCTACTTATATTTTGTGTTTTGCTGGAGTAAAAAAAAGTTTAAAAAAAAAGTTGTTGAGAAGACTGTTTGCTATAAAACATGAGCGTGCCTTGAAGTATTGCAAAATTCTGAAGTTGCAGGACCCACAGATTAATTTCAACAATTAAAGTGAATGATCAATTGATTCTTTGTAGATTTAGAGAAAGAAAAAGAGTCCTAATTTGTTTGGTAAGCACCTCATTTAAATGGATAATTAGTTAGGATTTTTATTCCAACTCTATCTAGGCGAATAATTTATTTCTAATAGGAATTTTATTAGAAAAGAGATAATTCCTTTGTCAGAAGAGATATCCTTTGAGTGGAAATATAGATATATAATTCCCAACTCTCTCTGCACATGATTCTCATAGCTAGTCAGTTACGCTCTCTTCTTCTCTTCTTCTCTCAAGACACAAAAACTTCAATTTGTTTTGGTTGCACTTTCCCTATGAGAAGTGGCTAAGTTTTTTCATTCCCAGTCAAAGGATAATTGAAGAAGACTTGATTTTATAGACAACAATGAGTTTGTTTGGACTGAAAATTTGGTTTACCTAATTTAGTGGTGCAAAACAAGTTTTGAAAACCTTGTTTGGACACGTCAGTTTGCCATACTTGAAGACTTGTGGTGGGTCAAAGCAAAACATTTGTTGGGTGACCTCACCAATGTTTTAAAATACGGTGCAATTCCTCCATCAAGTGAAACTGTCGAAAAGTGAAAATAATATCCCATCAAGGGCATCAAGGCCAGACACCTATGCGATGTCGACACATTTCCTTCCGTTGGCGTAGCTGAGTATTGATATTCACAAAATGAAAACCCATTCCACCGTTTGCCATTTTTGTTCCGCACAACTTCCTTATGCCTCGTTCTCCTCCTGCAAATATTCACCCCACAAAAATTGGTTATTTCTACTCTGAACGAGAAGAGGCAACAACAGTGCGCCTGCCAAAGTATGAAGCGCTGAAGCAGTCAAAGTTAGATTCGCCCTAGTTTGCCATCTGGGTTTCCATCAGTGCACCGGTTTCGATGGTGAAGCAGTTCACGCTGAAATAAGATTTCCTGATTTGGAGCTTGCTTAAGGCCAAATTCAATGCTATTAACTGACCGTTGGAAGCTAATTTAGCGAGTGTTATCTTTTCCTGTCCGAATTTGGAAAATAATTTGCAATTTAGGTTAGTCGGACCTCTTTCTTAACCACCCATAGCACATTCTTTTGCCTATACTGTTAGCAGTAGTTCAAATCAATGGTTGAGATTAATTCGCGACTGTCAAATTGGTCAACTGTTCTTTGTGGATCCAAATCCGTGCTGGGCTTAGCTGTCTGATATGAGTGGAATTCTTGTATTTATTAAATCGTTAGGTTATGAGAAGTCTTTCTTCCTTTAACGGCTTCTGTTTCTTTACTTTAGATCAGTTAAATTATAGGCTATGATGATGAAATTCTATGTATAATTGCTGTGGTTGTTGGCTGTTGGCTAATGATAGTGCACCACTAATTGGATCTAATTAACTTTGTTCTATCCTAATAGCGTGGTCAAATTTGATATTTGATGATTGATTCCCCATCTTCTGTTCCCAATCTGGATTCATCCTCATGGCATGAGAAGGTTAATTACGAGACTTGCTTGGTGATTTTTGAGCATTAGTATGTAAAAAAAGATTTTGGTGGTGTCATATTTCCTCATTATATATTATGTCTTTGTACTATTTTATTTCTTTCGCTATGAACTTTTCTTTGTTTCGAGTTTCTTATTTGTAAAGAAAAGGGATTTCAAGAAAATTGATAAACTACTAGTAAACTCAATTAAAGTGGAGTGCAAGTTCGAGGAAGGATCTTTAAATGTACTGAAAGAAAGGAGTATGGTAATCCAATTGTTGCATGTTATAATTGGCAATTGTGCATTTGGCATCCAGTACATGAATTTGACTTGGACAAAATAGGCTTGCTACTTCGTCTAGTCCACTTTATGGATAATTTGTATTTCCCACAGAGTAGTAGGAAATCCATGATTTAGGCATTAGGTCTCTCAAAAATTACCTGCATTCTCAAACGCAAATAGCTGGCCGCTAGAAATCAAAATATTTGCTACAGGTACTGGTCTGAGGTCTGGCTCAGCATGACCTGCTGTTGCTTGTAGAGCACCAGTAAATGCCCAACAAGCGAAGAAGATGACTGTCCGGTCCTACTACTCCGGCCCGTCTTTCCGAAGCTTCATTCGTCCACTCCATCATAGACTCGAACGACTACATCTAGTCCCTTGTCAACTACTTTAGAGTAAGTCCCCAATATATCCATACAAATGGCCGTTGTTGTTTGATTGTCAATGCATCTTCCTCAAATGTGAAGATTCCTTCATGCCACAGTTAATTTACTCTTTACTTATATTTGCTTGTTGTACCAGATTTGCCATTCAATGCCTATAGACCGATAACTAAGGAAATGTTGTGTAATCCCCTGTACTCTATATTGTGACACTATACTTGATTTCAAACTTGGTAGCATACATGTGGCTTGAGTTTTTGGCCTGTTGATTCTTATCACTTAGTCCTAATAAAAAATATCAAACTAGAGATACTTTATGCCAGTGATCTACCCCACCAAGAATTGGTAGCAAGTTATAAAAGAAATTAGTTGTTATTAGGTTAAGGAATGGATGGCTAGCTAACAATAAAAGCAAACTACTTGATAGTGATCCAGCCCCTAATGTGGAAAATTTCTCATGCACAACACCACTTCTCAGTGAAAAAATAGCATGTGAAAGGCGACGGTGTGTGTTATAATTCCTTAGATTCATGTCTACAAGGTGCTCAACCATTAAAGGAAGGAAAGCTGCTGTCATTAAAAATATTTCTGTTTCGGTGCTTAAGGGGTGCAAATACTTTGATAAACCAAATTTTATTTGGTTGTTGTTCCCCAGGTGTTGTAATCTGGTTCTTCTTCGATAAACTAGATTTTAAGAATGCAACTCCTTTTGGTTTCTTATATAGATGCCACGATACCACACCATTGCAAAGGCACATTGGGATGAAAACATGGAGATGCACTTCTGTATGACATACGTCGAATATATAAAGAGTGGAGAGTGGAATCCAAACATTACATCAGATGTCAATTGGATGAAACCTGCTTCCCACTTGAATTCGACCTGCGGAAAGCAGCATAGTTGGACAGTGTACCATTCTAAATTCACACGATTGAAGAAGATTTGGCGTGCCTTTGTCAAGTTAAAGGGTTTGTGACAAAAGTCCGAAACTGGTATTGGTTGGGACAAGAATAGGAGGTGGTTCTTGACTGAAGATTCTCAATGGAACAATTTGCAAATGGTAACATCTCAAATAACTTAAATTCAGTCCAGTCATGTAACTTGCTATGCTAGTATTTCGTCTTACCATGTACTGTGGAATATTCCTGTTTCTTTAACCTGTAACGTATAATTACTACTGCGTGAACCATTACTTGTTTATTCATCTTTGGCCTTAGCATCTTATAGCATGAACATTAGTTATAGTTGGACAGTTAGGAAAGCTTTAAAATATCCATCAGCGCCTAATCTACCTCTTGTTATCAAAGATGGCCCATTTACAATATTGTAAGGTAATAACAAATGTGTAAATCAAGTAGAAGGAATTGTTTAAAACATTTTATATGAATTCTTCCTGGGCCTATACAGTGCATAACTGAATACACTTGGCCATAAAATATCCCCTGTGGGCTTTTGGGTTATATTTGTCCTCACACGTAATATTTTGTCGCTGTGAATGATGACATGTTTCACCTTCCTTGTTGTCGCTTTCCAACAGGAGAACAAGGATTATAGGAACTTTAGATATTTCCAATGCGTCGACAAATATGCTATCTTGTCTGAGGTCTTAGAAGGAGAAACCGCCACAGGGAGTCAAGCTCAGGCTTCTTCAGTACCGCCTTCAATTTTGAATCCACGCAAGCGAGCTGGGCACACTGGTGGGCAAATTTTCTCTTCGCAATTTGGTGATGAAATATACAACGCAGGCCAAGATGTCGACTTGAACGAAGAAACTCCAAGTGTAGGAGTTAAGCGAGCATCAAGTAGTCAGGAGGGCACGACCTGGCTCCCAACTGGATCTCGTGGAAGTAAGTCAAGTGGAAGTACGGACAATCCTTTCGTCGAGTGTGCCCACTCGCTCTCCACCCAAGCAAATTCAAAACTACAGATCAAGGGTCATCGAGAATCTGAAAAAGAGAAATTTGATGTGACTATGGCAGCTCAGGTCGTGGAATCGCTCGAATCGGTTCACAAAGGGAGGAAGCTCACTGCTGTTTTACAACTCTAGGAAGACAAGTAGGGGAAGACTTTCCTGAGTCTCACTCGCAATCTTCAAGAGTATTGGTTGAACTCTTTAGAGATTGCCCCTCAGATGGGGCCAAATGAAAAGTAGGCGAGACTTCAGATTTTAGTGGCTGTGCATGCCAACTACAGGCAGACAGACTGCTCCACCTTTAAATATTTGAGCAAAAGTGCTGTTTGTATTTTGGCATAGCCGAGTTGGGATTTCCCGCCTGTCATTAAATGTATTTCCTTCAAAAAACTTGTTTGGATAATTATGAAATGTTGAGTTTCTTATTCCGCATTCCCTGAAATAGCTTCACCTATGCAATTTAAATAGTAACGTGTCTTCTATTTGATATTTGGACAACCCTCTTTTTTTTAAGCGTTAGCTTGTTAATTCACTTTATGGAGGAATTGATAATAATAATTATGTATTATGTTTTTTGTTGCAGGATACTGATGTTATACTTTAATGCTGACTTTTATTTTAGTCCACATAGTTCACAGTTTTTGTTGGATGAAAACGTGTTGTGCCCGAAGTGAAAATGCCGCGCCCCATTTTTTAATAAAATAAATAAATAGTTTAAAATGTGAATTTTTTATTTAAAAAATGGATTTTTTGATTTAAACAGAAAATGGGCCTAAATGGGACTTGTAATGCGACGATTTGACCCAAAATGATAGTTTTAAAAAGGATTTTTAAAACAAAATCGGAGTCGCCACTTGGTATAGAGTTAAGGTGTACCAAGTCACCTAAAAATGAATTTTTCAAAGGAAAAAGTAGAAAAAAACCTCTTTTAAACGACTCCTAGTCTACGTAAATCAAAGAAAAAAGTTCGGGAGTCACATTTGAAAAAAGGGAAGGCAAGGATAAAAATCCGAGGCACCCTTTCGACCTAGCCAAGGCTAGTTGCGTGATTTAGTCAAAGATTTTCTTATTTTTTAATCTAAAGATTTATCACATTCGGATGTACTATATGGATGTAAACCCTAGACCTATGAGGGTATCGGGGGGTTAAAATATGTCTTCAAAGCTCAATTGGTGCCACTCACATTGATTGTGACGCCCAATGAAGACTTTTCGAAGAAATCACGAATAATGCAAAAATATGAGACTCTAAGAAAAGGGAAGGAATAAAATAATTATACAAATATACGGGGGACTAAGGTTCGTGACTCAATTTTCCCTTTAATAGAGGGAATACGAGCGTGCTAAGGTTAGAAAAGCCAAACTCGTCCATATCCCATACTCAAAGGGCATTCCCTAATCTAATCAAGCAAATGCACTACCCTAATCCCAATTCTAAAATGAAATGCAATTCTAATGTTATGTATCATACATAGGGGTATATATATAGGAAAATTAGGGATAAGGGCTATACGTATAAGGGGAATATCATACAAAATGATAAAAGACCCTAGAAAGTGAAAAATATGCATGAGATGAAGTGATTTTATCATGCAATCATAATCTAACGCGCGAAGGGCTCCTAAGGGTCTAACGTTGGGTTAGCCCATATTTCTACTTTCTCACTAGCGTTGGACTAGCGAGAAATCGAACAAGGAAACCACAACTAGCGTTGGACTAGTGTGGTATCGAGAAATGGATCACAACTAGCGTTGGACTAGTATGATAACGTCACACATTAATCATAATCTCATAAAAGCATAATAAAGCGAGTAAACACATAATATCACATAAACACATAACACATAGTCATGATATCTAGATGCAAGACCCTAAGAAAACGGTAACACATAGCACGTAAGCATGCAAATCACACAAGCGAAAAGAAAGCGGATAAAACCCTAGCTATTACATTTGAGGGGGGGCCTACTACAATCTAACGGGGGGAAACGAAAAATAAATAAAATAAACCTAACTATTACAACTTGGCATTTAAATGCCTTTCAAATAATCAAAATGAACTAAAATAAATATACGAAATTAAGACGAATAAAGCGAATAAATAAATAAATAAAATGAAAACATTCAAAAGGCATGCAATTAAACACATAAATCACATAAGTCCACGTAAGGTCACATAAAGTAAGAAATAAGGGATAAGGTGTACCTCCCTTGAAATTGAGGCCCTAATGAGGTGAAATTACTTATTTACCCTCCAAAACAATAAAATTGTCAAGGTACCACTTTAATTATTAGGTACCACTTTAATTAACGAATAATCACATGAAATGGCAATGAACATGAAATTGAATCACTCAAAACATTCCAAGGAAAGTAAACTACTCATATTTAACCAATTAAGACAAACAAGGACCCAATTGAAAGATTAAAGAAGTTTAAGGCGCCAATTTATTATTATTATAAGTACTAAGGGTCTAAAAGGAAATAAATTAAGGACTTAAGGTGAAACCCAGCCCAAGCCAAAAACTAAAATTCTCACAAAATAAAAAAAACTATTTACTATGATTAAACAACAAAACACCAAAATCACTAAAATCCAAATCAAAACTAGAATTATCAAGAATCATTAAATACTCAAGTTCCATCCTAAAATTCTAAACAATCAGCCCAAAAAGCATATCCAAAGCATGCCAATAACAATTTGGATTTTGAAGGGATAAAATTGATTGTATTTTCCAATTTTTTGCCAAAGCAGCGTGATAGAAACTTAAAAGGCTGAAATGCACTTTTTCCTTTGGGTTTCCATGCATGCACACATATAGACATTGTTTCCCTGAAGGTTCTGCAATTTTCCTATTCTGTTAGCTACTATCCCATCGGCAACCACAATCAATCCCAAAACCTCATCAAATTCTCTGCAACCATTATTGACACAAGATTCGGCATGCAAACAAGGTAAGAAAATCCAGTTTGTGGGCTGTTACGGGGCAAAGGAAAAACAGCAAAACATGAGAAGGAAGTGCAGCTTTCTTTCATTCAACCAAGAACTCCAAGCTCTCATCTTAACAGAATCCAATGATAAAACACTTCATGGGCTAGATTAAGGCAATAAAAATGACCCAAACACACACAGAGCAGCAAAAGACACCTGAGATTTCATGCATCAAGAAACGCTACAAGCATCCGTATCTCCATAACACAAGGGAATGTAAAATTGTAGCAGGGGCATGAAGATACTCACGGCAAACATGCCTACAGCCCACTATCATAGGAATCGAACACCAACAAACCAAAACTTGAACAAAACAAAAGGGAAGTCACGGCTGCCGCAAATTTTAACGACTTGTTGCAGTCCAATGGTATACTGCACCTTACTACTTGAAATGGCAGCAAACATACACATGGGATACCATGAACAACAAACAAAAACCCAAGAGGTAGCTTAAGCCATTTTGGAAAACTTTAACAGCTCAAAAGATTGATTTTTTTTTCAATTGCTGCGACAAAACCAAAACTCCAAACCCGTTGCAGCAGACCTTCATACACAAACGTAACCATACTATGATTCAAGCAAACCCCATAGACTTATCAAGAAAAAACCTATAGAAAGGCTCCCAAACACCTCATCAGAATTCAATACTAAGCACATAAATGAAAAAAAAAACTGAGTTGGCAGAAAGGCTAGCGAAAACCAAATTCGTTCATGAAAATCCAACATAATGTCTGATCTCTTCTTTGCAATTTTCCCATTCATACACTAAAACCCCAAACAAGATCATGCAGAATCTGGAAAAATGTTCTCTAACTTCACAACCATGGCATTCTGGGCACACGCGGCTAACAAAATTCAACCAAAGCAGCAATCTTTCGAACCAACACAACATTTTATACCATTCCTAACGTCAAACGGATCAAATACTACATTCTAACGCAAGATTATTAACGGAGAAGTGGAACTAAACAACCAAGGAAGAACACGAAATGCAGAGAGCAAAAGAAAGGAAGAAAGTTCAAAGATTACCTCTTGGTAAGATGAACAGATTCAAGCTACTGGTGGAAAACTGCAAAATTTCCTCCTGGGACTAACGGGCCGCAGCTTGAAGCTATTCCTCTGTAACTTGCAGCTTTTTCCAGGGTTTTTCTCCTCTCCGCTATTTTTTTTTTCAGCCTTTCTCCTAACTCCAAGATTTCCAGATTGTTCTTTCTCGCTCTCTCTTTCAATCCTTGTTTTTCTCTCGTTTCACTCCCCCGCTGTTATGTTTCTTTTTCACCGTCCCCCTTTGCAGCCTTGCTTTTCTTTTCCCTTCACGAAGCTCCTTTTTCCCTTTCCACCAAGCTCCTCCTCTTTTACTCAGCCGCCTCTCTCCTTCTTTTTGTTCTCCCCCTCTCCCGCCGTTCCTTTCTTTTTCCTTTTATATCATCATGAATCTCTCTTAACCCTCATCTGGATGGTCACAAACCGCCCCAGCTCAATGCTTCTACCTTGGCCATCCGATGGCTATTGTTCTAGAAGATTTTTGATAAGAATCCAAAAAGGGATGAGGTGGCCGAAGGTTTGGAAGAAAGAAAAGCAGAAAAAATCGTGCAAAATGGTATTCTTCATGATTCTGTAAATCCGCTGCATGCGTGGTTCTTTTTTTTTTATAATAACTTAATAAAAATGAAAATAACATCAAATAAAATGAGCAAAATCGGGAATAAAAGATAAAACGCTAAAGGATTTTTCTGCTTGTTGATTTTCTTTTCCTTTTTTCTGAAATTTAGTATTTAAAAAAAATGCTTTTAACCTTAAATCAAACAGAAATAAGAGACCCGAAGACAAAATAAATAATAAAATAAACATAAAATAAACATAAAAATAAAAACCTAAAATTGAAACAAATAAAGCTAAAATTAAATTAATTAAACAAATAAAGTTTAAAATAAAAAATTTGGTGTCTACAGAAAATACTATAATGAAGGACAAGACATTACTTAATTGTTAAGATTAAACAAATAGATTAAAAATGCCTTCCAATTGGTACTGCACATAAGTAATAATCAATAGTGGAAAGCAGTAGAATAATTGTAGTAGTGGAAGGCGATAGAGCGAAAATTTCTAGATATTCTACTCAAGTGGACAGCAAAGCAGTTCCCTTATCCAAACAGCATCCACCACCGAAATACTGAAATACTCCTGCAAATTTATTGATCTACATCGAAAATCATCAGAGTACTCTACCAGGCTTCAAGGCAAACAAAATAAATTTTTAACAAAGAGATGGGTTCGGGCAGGTAGCACTTGATTCTAAAACAAATCTCACTGCAGATTTTCTTTCCCGAGATTTGACCTCTCATACAGCCTTCTCAGTTTACCTTATCGTAACCATACAAATAAAACGGGAATCGGGTTACGAACAAGCATAGACAAAAGCTACATATATTCATTCGTACTGGAATCCAAAGACGACCCAAGTGAGCTAGTAATAATGGTAATCACTCCGGACACCTAATCACGTGAACCCCTCCAAGGTCCCCTAGGTAACAAACAAGTTGTACGCAAAGGATCATGCCCTTTAAAAGGATGCAAAAATTTTATCCAAACACACATACAGATAGCAGAAAAGGAATAGCATGTGAATATAGGAGTCTCAAGCATTTAAATAGTAGTCCACCCGAGAAACCACCATTCTATCTGTTTTGGCAGAACAACAAATGAGCGCATTTGGTGATGTCCAGGGGACAAGCTCGTCATTGAACGAAGATGATCTTATATTTGCTACTGGTGCTGCGCTATTATTTGGGCCAAATGCAGAACCATACGAAGATCCAATACATAAGGTACCATGCAGGACATCTGCATTAACAGGACAACACTGAGTTGAAGAATTGATGTCAGGCCACCATACCCGAATTATGGATGCTACAAGGTTAACTGTTAATTCTTTCATGAGATTGTGCTTGCTTTTGGCCGAATGTGGATTTGTTCTCCAAAATCATCAGAAACAAGTTACAATAGAGGAGGCACTAGCAATGACATTGGTCACGATAAGTCACAACATGCGAATGCAAATGATTGCTGACCGATTTAACCAATCGATGGAAACAGTGCATTGAAATATTCACGAAGTCATCCGAGGCCTATGCACATTCGTGCAATTCATCATTACTCCAAGACGTCAGGACGAAATTCATCCGAAAATTATGAACGATAGGAGGTTTCAGCCTTGGTTTGAAGTACGGCTAAATCAAAATTTTTTTGCCATAGCTTTCTAAAATTTTAACCCCCACTACTTGTTAATTTCACGAGTTTTACAGTTCATCATCCATCATAGCTGGAATACTATAGATTGCGTCAGAATCATACTTTGGGATCCAAATCCGTTTCTCCCAAATTTCATCTAACAATCGAAATGTAGGTTTTGTCCCGCAGATGAATAAGATGACACATCACCATACTAATTCCTACCAGGGACATTAAAAGTGGCAAATCGTCTTGTACTTGGAAGTTTGCCATCGCTTTTTTTTTTTATGGGACCTCAGATATATTTATTAGATTATTTTTAGGCCATAATAACTGTACTTAGATCATATGTCATTCATATACTGGTTATTACCTCATCCATTTACTATTTTGATTCTGAAGGACTGCGTCGGAGCTTTTGATGGAACACACATACCTGCTTCTGTCCCCAGCGGACAGCAAGTGGCCTACACTAATAGACACGAAGTGCAATTACAAAATATTTTAGTTGTATGCGATCATGATATACGATTTGTATATGTGTATGCTGGTTGGGAGGGAAGTGCACATGATTCTCGAGTTTTGGATCCAGGTATAATTTGTAATCCCTCCATGTATATAAGCCAGTAATTCAATGCAACTAATTCGATTGTATCTTTGAATTGTCATAGAAAAATACTATTTGGTTGACTCCACCTATCAAAATTTGCTCGATTTTTTACCACCTTATAGGGGACGCCAAGCGGATGTAAGTGATCGCAGAAGGGGCAGATTTGCAACTGCCAAAGAACTTTTTAATTACCAGCATTCTGCACTACGAAATGTCATAGAGTAAAGTTTCGGTGTCCTTAAGAGGAGATTTGCCATTTTAAGGGGAGACGTGTAACAGCCCCACCTTCCCCTAGGGGTACTCCAAGGGTTAGCGAACTGCATACCCAACTCTCGCCAGGACTAGGGAGTCAAATCACTCGAAAACCCTACAAAACGTACAAAAGAATTGTAAGAAAACGAACAATCGGAAACTAATCTAAACACGATTACCAAACCATACAGTACAATAGGACTTCGATTAAACGCTCCAACGAAAAACGAAACGAGCGGATACCACATCAGAATCCGGCCGGATTCAAGGCAGTGAGCAAAAAATGAAATTTTCAACTTCCCCTGTCAATTCGGCCAAGATCTGGCCGGATTCCCTGCAGTAGTTCCCGCCAAATTCCTTTTCTTTCCTTGTTCAAGTTCCGCACTCGCCCGATCATTCCAACGAATACAAGAAAAGTTCACCAAACCATAGAAATGTAACATCTCAAACAAATACACTTAATATACAGGGTTAAACACTTATATACATACATTGGAAACTTTACAAGTCAAAATGTGATACTTGATCAAAATACAATTAGCGTTTTCTATTACCGAGGAGCTTAACAAAAGAATATCTATACTAGCTCTACTCTTTCTCCAAAATCACAGTTTCAAAACTTGTTCCCTGTAAGGAAAACAAAGATAACGGAGGTGAGCTTACGCTCAATGAGGTACCATAATTACAAACAGTCAAGAATCGTGGAACTTCACTTAAGTCAATCATATAGAAACACCAGATATAAAAATGAACAAACACATCAGTTAAACATAGTAATTCAACTAGCAAGGATACAGGTGGCTCTCAAGAGCCGTATTCCCATCGTTTCACCAGAGCTTGATCAGGTAGTAGTTGACACTCCATCAACTTTCAGGTAAAGTAGCTAGTCTAGTAAAACACCACTTTACACCAAATTTCTTCCACCAAACATACCCCTTACCGGACCCGAACGCCTCAACAGAAACAGGAATGGTAATACTCGAGTATACCAGGAATTCAGAGTCTCCAATACTCAAAGATCCCAAAGAACCAGGCCCCCATGACTTGTCAATTTTTCTCGACCAAGCCCCTTGCTGGCTCGATTCAATTGACTCCCCATGAGGTTGTGTTCAGGTTTAACAGTAAGGCCATTGGTTACAACCCCAAACGACATTAGATCATGCACAAACAACAGATTCAGGTGTATACAGGAACCAGTCAAACAGGCGAGATAGTGAGTGTGATAAAGTACACCCTCGTCTCATTCAGAATAAACAGAGGTCACAGTCATTCATGTCACAAATTACAGGTACAAGTAAATCAATTAAGCAACAATTCATGAGAGTGGTACACTCACCAATCAATGGCAACACTTCACTTTAACCCTGGTTCGTCCTCTTAAAATCTCTCGAGTCCTGTGGTCACATATTATATCACAAGGCTAGCAATACAAAGCCAAAATGCATGAAGAAATTAAGGTTTCTAAGACTTCATGTCCTCTCAGTTAAACCTCACTTCCACTCATAAACCATACCCAAAATGATTGACCAACTCCAAACTTAAAGTAAGAAATGAAAATAAGAACGGTTCTAAGAGAACATAAATTTCTAGTTTTACGCAACACTATTTGAAAAATCATATCTCAAGTTTCTTAAGTCCAAAATTGGTAAACTTTATACCGTCGGAAAATAGATTCAAAGAGTTACAATTTTCCAGAAGACACCCTTATAAGATTCAGACCACAAGTCAGTCAAATTCAAGCCTCAATTTGCTGCTTCATCCAGCAAAAAGCATAACAGGTATGCAATTTTAGTCAAATTTGAAAAATCACAGATATTCATAGGAATTAAGAAAAATCATGAAATTTGGACGGTAGAAAGTACTCTGAATCTAGTTTCAAACACAACAAACAAAACTCGATTATGATTTTTCTACATCATGATATAGCAGATTTCCTAAAGCTATTCAATGGTTCCTGCGGAAAATTTTCAGCAGCACCTCCCCCTGTTTTCTTTACTTTTCCATCCTAACATCCACACCCAAACTCATATCAATTCAGCCACAATTGCATATACAAATCATAAGCTATTAAACAAACTTAATTAGGGCTACAATACCCTTCAAATACAACCAATTGGTAGCTCCAAAACTAACCCTAATCATGTTCAAATTAAAAACCCTAAAGCTGAAATTTAAGCACATAAGTTGAAAATTCCTTTAGATAAGTTAAACTACCACCTAAAACCTCAATATTTCACATAGCAACCCATCACAACATGGCCAAGCCTCAATCATCACATAGGGGCAGAAAATTCATTATAAAAACTGAAAATTTCTCAATCACTACTTCAAACCACAATATTCCTTATAAAACTACATATTTCTCATCTCTAAACCACTAATTTACACATACATGATGGAAAAGAAAGTTTCTTGACAAAGTCACCTTGTAACCTCAAGAAAGGTGAAAACTTAGGGCTTCTTCCTCCAAAATCACTCCACCAAAACCTTTAAACCTCCTTAGTAAGCAAGTTTTATGGAGTAGTTTGCACAACTGTGGTTGGAACTCAAGGTTTAAGCACAAATTTGAAGTTGGAGTTGAAGGTTTCTCTTTGGTTTTTCCTCTCCCTTTGTTCGGCCAAGCCAAGAAGAAATGAAGATGGTTTTTGGTCAAAATTGGTCAATTAAAAGGTAAGATGGTCTTGAGTCAAAGTCCAACTTTGAATAGTGTTGCGACAAATGTTGTCCTAGGGTTTAACCTCATCCTTTTGTCTGCCAATGGTTAATCTATCTAGTTAACCTCTAATTATCCCTTAACACCGTATAAAATAATATCCCGGTATACAAAACTTCACCTAGTCAACAAAATTTTACCGCACTAGCGGGTCCCACGTTCATATTGCACTTCAAACTTAACACGAACTAACTTATACCAGAAAAATAATTTAAAAACAATACTCACTTATAAAAATCTCTGAAAAATTAATATAATAAAATAAAGTAAGAGAAATGCATGCGAAAAAATAAAATAAAATAATATAAAATAAGAAAAATTTTACGGGTCCACACAAGTCGTACCGAACTACATGATGACAATGCAGATAAATGTAGTTATCGCTTGTTGTGCCGTGCATAACTTCATTAGGGACCAACAGCCGAATAATACATACTTTGCTAACCCGGATGTAGGAGATCCAGATATTTATGGTGCAATTCCTCCATATCCCGAAATACAGCCGCTGCATTCTCCACCGAAAGTTGTTGATCAATGGATTGCCATGAGAGATACAATGGTGACACAAATGTTCAATGCCTATAGAGATATGCGACACCGTGCATGAAGCAGTCAAAGCATTATTTGCTATTCGCTACAGAATCCACGATTTTGCAGCAGTACTGCCACATTTGTGATGCCCAAATAAATTTCTCTTTCTTAGTAGTATAATGTTGCCTTTCTTTATAATCGGAGCATTGCTGTCATGTAATTTAAAGCCATGAGTATTGAGTTTTTACTGCTGGTCGCCGAACAAGCTGGAATACCAACTTGGGGTTTATTTAGACTAAGAAGGGAAAAAAAATTGGTTGAGTTTTTTAAAAATCCAAGTGAGTTATTAAAATGTGGGAAATCCAACATCACGCAAGGGCATGATATTCCGAAGGAAAACCCAAATTTAATTCGCCGCCCACAGACCCATTCAATAATGTAAAGACAACGAGCAATCAATTCAAAAGTCAAAGTATGGGACCCACGTCTCAATTTAGTGGCTGTGAAATGTACCAAAGGCTATCCGAAGTCATAATTGTGATTTCAATCTCTGTACATCAATCCAACACAATACCATATTCAAATAACTTAAATCATGGAAATCAAAATTTCTATCCAAATCATCCAAATTCGACCTATCCAAACAGATTCAATGAGTTCGAACTTATTTTAACCATTTCTCTCATTCATTTGTATTTGCATGTTTCTTGAATTTATTGTTCGTGATTATAATGTTTGATTGAATTTTTTAAGTTGTTCATTTGGTGAGAGCATTAGTTATTATTTATTTAAATTTAATTAAATTTTTGCATGTTTGCATTTGTTAGAGTTAAATAATTAGTTTAATTTTTCAAAAACCCCCATTTAACTTCTTTTTTTAGAAAGGAATAAATATTCCAATTCCTGTGAATACGACCCTATTCTTCACTGTACTCTAATTTATATATATATATATTGTGGAATAAGTAATTATTTTTTATTAGTTGACACCCTATCAAATATTCCCTGTTTGATAACCCAAATTAGTACTTAAACTTAATGCCATAGACTTTAATGCATACAAAAATAGAACATTTTAATTGATTAAGCGACTCTGAATTATTTAAGCAAAACTTACTCCAAAAAATAAGAGATAAACTATTCACTTATCACTTAATACACAGTATGCTCAAATGTTAAGATTTCAAAACTTAACAATACAATAACTTAACAAATTTATATTCCAGGTTTCAAATTTTAAATTTCAGTTTTATCAAACACACAATATCTTGCAATTCAGTGCATGTGAGATTCATAATCCACAAAATTAAGGTGTAATCTAACATTGACTTTTTAAATCCAAAATCGAGTTTAGATATTTGTCAATTTTCATCCACATTGTGTGAAAAGAGAAGCATTATTAAATTAAACATATGTACACATGCATGTGTCTGCTAAATCCTTTTCTTTTCTTTGAAAACATGATTATTAAACATATGTACACATGCACGAGTGATACTATTATTCCTCAGAATCCTAATTATTATACTAATCCGGGTATAGATGCAACTAATTGGAAAATATGCATCAATCTGTGTCCTGAATCTAATACAGAAGACAACTAAAAACAACCGCGGGTGCCTTTATTTTTATACCGTGGGTGCATTACTTTTATATGTTTGTAGAAAGACCAAAAACACAACAGTTTATGCATTTGCATAAACAATGATGTCAAAATGTATATCTAAGGGATAAAAGAATGAGAAATTTTGTACTGGTCAATTATTGGGTAATCTAATAGTTCTATCTCATCTTATTCAAATGCTCAGGCAAAATTTAATATAGAATCTAGAGTTTTTTTTTTTTTTTACAGAGATATTTCATATGACAAAAATATTTCACGTGCAAGAATTAACAAATATATTTTGCAGCATAGGACAACAAAGTCCTTATTTCATAGGAATAATTTCAAAAACCTCTCCTAAAAATTCTAATAATTTCACCTAAACCCCTGCAATTTTAAATATTAAACTAAATTTCAAAAAGACTTTAGAAATATATGGGTACTGACTATTATATCCTTCTGATTATGTTCAACAAAACTATTAAATTTCGATACGCCAAGATGAATCAAGAACGTGAATCACAAACCCTGGATCTAGATTAAGGATCAACTTTTGGGGGTAAAATTCATAATCAACCAAGGACAACTCGAAATTAATTAGAATAGGTAGAACAACGTCACAATCAAGGTAAATATTTGATTGATAAGTCGACGAAACACCTTCGGCCAACTCTAAGATGTTCAAGAACGGCTTTCACAAGCCAAGAGAGCTCTTTGTAGCGAGAAAGAAATCTGGAAAATTTCTCAAATTTTATTCACTACCTTGAAAAACATTAGAAACTTGGCTTTTTATAGCCTTTACAAGACTCAAGCTCCTAACCAAACTAGAAAACAGGAAACTAAACTCTTAACCCTAAGAATTAACTCTAAATCGGCTATTAACTTGGGTCAACATGACCTAACCGTTTATTCACTCAAACTAATGACCTAATTAACTCCAAACTAACACTAACTAACCAACTAATATTGCTGGAAAACACACTAACAAATGACATAATGATCTAAGCATAAAATAGATTCTTAAAACCGAACTACTACTGCTCAACATGAGCTAACCAACGACCAAACAAGAGAGTTAATAAATGACCAACTAATCAAACTAACAACATGAAATTTGAGCTCAGATCAACATGAAGCTAGAGGTTGGGTTTGCATCATTCCCCTCCTTTTGAAGAAAATTTGTCTCCAAATCAACGGCTCATTTGGACAACATCAACATTGGAAACATCTTTATGATGACTAGCCATTCCACATGTCGTTTGCACAACCGTAAGATGCATGTAAACTTGAATGGAACATGGAACCAAACACACAAAGGGGCATGATTCAGCAAGTTAGGAACATCTTTCGGATTGTGCTTGACACAAACATTCACGTCGTCCAACATATGAGGCAGCAAAAGATCAAAATCTACTTCATATGAATCATACAAACTAGCAAACTGTGAAGTAGACAAAGGGAACAATTGGAAACCAGATTCTGGAGACTGGAATAAGTTCGAAAAATCACGAATCTCTGGTGGTAAATAGCTCTCAAAATCGTCAGAAACATGCACTATAGCATGCATGAAATCTTATTGCAATCGTCTAGGTAAAACTGGAAATTGGTAGATAACTTTTAAACGTGTGTGGAGCATAGCTACTCTCTCCATCACATCATGATGATGCGCAACAAGTAGATCAGTCTTGAAGTGTATCATGAGTTGATGGTAGCGAGGGACAACACTCAAGATACACCCCCATGGAAGCTCTTTGACTCTCCAATGGATATAGGAATGGAACAATTTAAGATCAAGACGATGGTACTTTGCTTAACCTGCACAAAATAAGACACACTAGACAAAGCAAAGTTAAAATAGTTAGTACAATAAGAATCCCTCCTCACATCCTTAGATTGTGCAAGAATTAATTGCTTTCTCTCTTTTCCTTCCACTATGGCTGAATCATTCAAGGAATTTTCCACACTCAACTCTTTTGAATGCTCACTCTTTTTTTAGATACTTTCCTCAACTTTTTTGCCACTTGTACTCTCAAGTTTCACCTCTATACGCTCACAACTACGCTCAACTTTCTCTTTCTCAAGCTTTCGTTGTTGGAGGGGCTGATAAGTATCCTACACTCGACTATATTCTTCATTTATGGATGATGTATTTGCATGCTTAGTTGTCGAATGAACCTCCTCCTTCTTCTTGAATATGCTGAATTTGAAGAGGTAGATTGGACCTTCGAATTAAATTGTGTAGAACCTTTCCTGTTGACATCCTTATTCACCATTTGGTCAAGACGTCTATGAAGAGGCTTGAAAGCTTCATGAAAAACTTGTTGAAACATACTCGTCATATCCTCCATAGAAAAATCACATTCAACATATGGGGAACTTCTTACACCTTTGTTTGACATGTTAAGATTACCTACAAGAAAGATTAAGTAGAGAAACAAGTATGTTTTTCTCACACACTCCATTAGTGTTTACTCTCAACGCTCATGTTTTCACTCAATCACTCCAATGAACTCAAAATCAAGCTCTACTGGATGTTGCTTGCCTTGAATAAATTAGAGCTATGCTTGACATGAATCTCCACTTAGCAAGTAATAATCACAAGATTGTGGCACGGTCAAATTTTAACAAGCAAAAACAAGGATTAAACATGCACAATGGTGCTGGAAATTTGCAGATTTATTGGTGCTAAGATGAGCCCTAACAAGACTACAGAAACTTTAGATGATTAGCTCAAGATCCGACCAGATTTTGGCATTAATGGTGTGGATTTTGAACAAGAAATTTAACTCACTTGACGCGAAGAAATATTGCTGAAAATCTACTCTACAAAACCAGATTTGACTTGGACAACATTGACACAAAATTTGGAAAGTAATGGACTTGGACAAAGAAAATTGGAATTAGGAAACTATGACTCTTCTAATCCAAAACTGATTTCGACTTGTTTAAGATTTGACTATAACTGGAAACAAGACTCAAGAATAAATTATTTGTGGCTGGGCAAAACCAGATTTTAAAACTGGAACAACAAACAATTCAGCTGAGAATTTTGGAACCTAGAAAGAATGCTCTAACCGAATTTTATGTGTTGCTGGATATTTGGGCAGTAAATTTGAATGGCTCTTGAATTCAAATCTAGGAAAAAATATGCTATTTAGGAACGTTTCCCAAGCAAATGTTCGGACTTTGCAGCTGGAAACAAGTAACCAATCCCAACAAGGAATCTATGTCCAGCTTTTGGAAATAAGAGTCCAAGTTGATTTCGGTTGTCAATTCCAATTTGACTTCTTGTTTCTAAACTCAATGCTAATGATCCGATTGTATTTCTTCTTCTTTTTTTTTTCTTTTGATCAGATTCTTTTTCTTTCTTTTCATTTTAATTCGGATCACCTAACTTCAAGAAATAAGATCAACAAGACAGCCGCACTACCAAGTTCTTGATGATGAACTAGGTTTTCAAGAATCTCAAGATTTTTGGAACTTTGGTTCAAGGTTGTCAAGAAACCCTATTATGCAACTTAAGAACTTCAAGATTTTCAAGAATTCATTCAAGAAACTTCAAGAAACCCAGGACTTTTGTCCAGAAATTCAAGAATGTCAAATGCCCTTCAAGAAACCCAAGAAGCCAAACACGGTTTCAATCAAAACCTACGATCAGCCACAGATTGTCAACAAAAATCCAAGAAACCAAAAATTTGTTGTTATTTTCGTGACTCTAGGTTACACAAGACTCCAAGAAACAAGACAACAAAACACAAATCAAGACAACGCACAACT
This sequence comes from Coffea eugenioides, assembly GCF_003713205.1. NCBI lineage: Eukaryota > Viridiplantae > Streptophyta > Magnoliopsida > Gentianales > Rubiaceae > Coffea > Coffea eugenioides. The sequence continues at coordinate 28,792,751 of NC_040040.1, read as the reverse complement.
TAAACAAGGAAACAACAAATAGTCAGCCAAGGAGACACGCGACAATCAAGAAACAATGCAAAAACCCTAGCGTTTCAACAAGGTAACTTCGGATAGATTTTTTTTTGACAAATAAACAAGACACAATTAAGGAGAACACAAAATAAGTCACGAATTGGACTACACAAATTTGGACAGCAAGGTTGAAACAAATGAAACCCTAGGAACTAAACAAAACAAAGGGATATAACGTTGATACCTTTCAACTAGCTCTGATACCAACTGCTACGATTCTCGATATATCAACACGAATGAATGTGAACCACAAGCCCTGGACCTAGATTAAGGATTAACATTTGGGAGTGGAATTCGTAATCAACCAAGGACAACTCGAAATTGATTAGAATAGGAAGAATGACGCCACAATCAAGATGAATACTTAATTGATAAGTCAACGAAGCACTTTAGGCCAACTCTAAGATGTTCAAGAATAACTTTCACAAGCCAAGAGAGCTCTTTCTCACAAGAAAAAAATCTGAAAATTTTCTCAAATTTTATTCACTACCCCAAAAATTGTTAGAAACTTGACTTTTTATAGCCTTTACAAGACTCAAGCTCCTAACCAAACTAGAAAATAGGAAACTAAACTCTTAACCCTAAGAATTAACTCTAAATCGGCTATTAACTTGGGTCAACATGACCTAGCCGTTTATTCACTCAAACTAATGACCTAACTAACTCCAAACTAACACTAGTTAACCAACTAATATTGCTGGAAAACACAATAACAAATGACATAATGATCTAAGCATAAAATAGATTCCTAAAACCGAACTACTATTGCTCAACATGATCTAACCAACGACCAAACAAGAGAGTTAATAAATGAACAACTAATCAAAGTAACAACATGAAACTTGAGCTCAAATCAACATAAAGCTTGAGATTGGGTTTGCATAAAAAAAAAAGAAAAAGATAGAACAAAACTTTAACCAGAGTAAAATTCCCCTCAAACTAGAAAGAAATATGTGCCAAAAATGTGAAATTAAGATGTTTATTTTGATTTCTTGTGAGCTTGGCAGTTATTTTCTTGGTTGAAGGGCAAGAAATTAATTAAATTCATAGTTTGGATTGGCTGATTGTTTCGGTGGTAATTTCATCACATCAAATGGTTAGTTCACTCATTTGGGGTTATGCTACGAGATAATAGGGCTTGGGGGTTTTGGATGGAAAAAGAGGTGGTGTTTGGCTCTATTTGGTATCCAAAACATTCGATTTTTTGTTTACATGAGGGTGGTAGGGTAGGAATAGCAATCAATGAAATGGTGGCCAATGGAAGTGGGAGAACGATTGGTTTTGAGGTAGTATTTGCTCGAGATAGGAAAAAGGGTAGTTAAGGATTTTTATTGAGAATTTTCTACTTACATCAACATAATTATGGTTTTGTTCCTTGTATAGTGAAAATAGAGGGTAAGTGTAATATTTGAAACTAAAGGAGTATAAATGAAATTGTTAGAAATATCATGGGAGAGTTTTCCAACTATCCCTAAATTGCTGATAAGGTTTAATATTGGATATACAATACTAATGAAAAAGTTTTGAATCATGTGCAGGATCCATATGGGTGTGTTTTTGGGAATTTGTCTAAAATTTTACTATTGTTTAGTGTAGAATGCAAAAGCTATTGTGCAATTGGTGTTTTTGAAATATTTGAAAAACTTTCTTATTTTTCTTTTTCCTTTTGTTTTCTTTTTTCCTCCCTTTACTCTTTTCTCCTTCCTCTATTCTACTAAAGCTCACATGATAGTAACAATGGTAGATTCCAGTAGTGGTGCCATGGCTGCTGACTACCACCTTGATAGGGCGTAATTTGTAGTATATTTATATACATAAGTTGCTAACCAAATATTCCTTTTGAACTTTATCATGAATAGAAACTACTCAATTTTAGTCTTATATTGTTCTAATAGGTGAAGAGCTCAATTGTAAAGAAAATTAACCAAAAGCATGGCACGAAAAAGCAATGGAAGAAGAAGAAGAAGAAGTGAAGAGGAAGAGATTTGGTAGGAATGACATGTTTCAATATTTGGTGATAACTTGAACTACCAAAATTGGATTGAGATGATTGTTGATTCATTTTGAAATAAGAGAATTATCTACCATTCTTATAAAGATATTAGAATTCACTTCTCGTGTTTTCATAGTCAAAAATCCAAATTACTAAAGTATATTTGCACTGCGATACTCTTCCGACCAATTCTCAATATTTTAACATATTTCAGCATCCAAACCTCCAAATCACTTGATTCTTGTAGCATTAAGGGCTACAACTTTCATGTTTTGTGCAAGAGCTGAATTGGCCTTGTTGATGAAGTTTTTGGGCTTCGAAGTGGATCCGTGCGCGGCTTCTTAGCGATCTACAAGTGCATCTATGACCCGCGCCAATCATCAATGTTGACTTCACGCCAGATTTCTTTAGATTCTTTTGTATTTTGAACTTGGCCCAATGACCAACGCCAGACATTGCATCAGACATTATTGAAAAAATATGTGAAAACGTGAATTTTCAATTTCAATGAAACCGATTCCTTCCCTATTTAGGATATATCCTGAAAAACTATAAATAGAGGTTCTTTAAGGCATTTTTAGGGAGAGAAAACATTAGGTTCAGTTTTAGTTCATCCTTTTTATATATTTTTCTTGAGAAATCAAGAAGTGGTAGAAGAATCAAGGAGCAACCAACACGAGGATTGAAGCGGGGCAAACTAAGAAGTTTTCTTTATGTTATTATCCAGTATTGTTGTTGTTTTTTCTTGAATTCTGGGTTTTAATTATGAATATGTTGAATTAATTTATTCCTAGGGTTAGGGTTTTGTGAAGGAGATTTGATTATTTGTCTTAGTTAATTTTTTAACTTTTATTTTGATTTATTTATCTTGATTTAATTACATGTTTGTGATTGACCACCACAGACATGCTCTTAGGATTGTATTGAACTGAGAAGCGATATACAACCGTGTATTAGATAAATAAACATACTTAGTCTAATATGAGAATATGTTAGAATTTGTATAACGTAATTATATCACCTAAGATCTTAAGGGGTTTGATTAAATACTTATGATCTTGAGAGAGACGTGAGATTTAATTAGACATAACTTAGATGTATCGAGAGACAATCTAAAGTACTCGCGTGTGATACGTTCTTGGCATGTTAAGAAATTAACTAGATAATTAACTCAAACTTGGGATCAAAATTTGTTACCGTAGTCTTTGCTAATTGTTTTCTCACCTATATCTTATTTGATTTGAGTTTTTATTTGATTTTTCAAGTAGTGATTAAAACACCCTTTGAAGTTAAATTTTGTTATTTTTGTTAGAATAATTAAAGTAGAAAATCAACTCATTCCTGTGGGTTCAACCATGGAATACTTCATGTAATTTATTACTAAGATCGACCCTGTGCGCTTGTAGGAATTCATTGATCAAGCTTTTGGCGCCATTGTCAAGGGTGATGCTTCATTTTCTTGCTTTAGTTATTATTTGTATATATTTTTTGATCTTTTACTTGTATTTTATTCATTAACTTGTAGGTACTTATCTCCTTGGCATTTAGTAAGTCAGAAAATTCAAACAAGTTCAAGATAGCAGTAGATAATAGGAATAATGTTGGATTTCATTTAAGGGATATCCAACGTTCTGTGATTGCAACTTATCCTCACTGCATTCGCTTGAGTGATGGGGTTAGGAACTATGAGTTGAAGACCCTATACTTTAACATGCTTCCATCCTTTAATGATTTTCCTTGTGATGATCCTCTCTTTCTTTCGTGAATTTTATTCGGTGGTACAAACTTTTCCTTTGCATGGAATTACTGAGGATGATCTTTGTATGAGGTTCTTTCTATTTTTTCTTAAGGATCGTGCGAAATCATAGTTGTTAAATTTGCCAGAGAGATTTTTGAGAACATGGGAAGATGTTTATAATATCTTCATGACAAATTACTATCACCTCAGAAGATGTTTGACTTGAAGAATAAAATTTGCACCTTTGCTCAAATGGAATGAGAATGCTACAAGCTGTTACTTGCCTAATGTCCTCATCACTAGTACTTTTTAGCTCTACAAGTACAATTTTTCTATGATGGGTTGAGCTTGACAACTCAGAACATGGTGGACATTGCAACAGGAGGGTATACTGGGGAAAAGACGCTAGAAAAACTGGTAAGCCTTTATGAGTTCAAATAACTCACAACAGAAGGCAGTTAGGGGTAAAAGGATGGGTGTCTATGAAGTGGGAGCATCAAAGGATTTGGATTCACAAGTTGCTGAACTGAGTCGCCAGGTGCATCAGATGCAATTAATATTAAGTCGTGACACTCAATCTCAAGTACCTTTTTTAGCTGTCACATGTATGGGCATACAGTTGCAGGTTGCTACAATCAAGAATCTCTCACCAGATTAGAAGAAGTCAATTTCCTTGGAGCATATGGTGGGCAGAATTTGCAGCCTAGAAGTACTCCTTTCTCTAACATGCATAATGAAGGTGGAGGAATCACACCAATCTATCTTGGAGAAATCAAGGAGTTAGTCTTTCGGGACCACTTGGATTCCAAAATTTGTAGCACAACCCTTAGTATCCGCTTCCATATGGTCAAGAGAAAAAGTCAAGTGTTGAAGATATGATTCAATACATGCAAAAGATGAATCCGATAGCGCAATCACAACAAGTCTCAATTCAGAATCTTGATAGGCAAATGGGTCAAACAATACAGAGATGAATCAAATGGAGTCTACTATGGCATTATCCCTTTGTTCAGGAAAGGTGTCGAATGATCCTATTGATGAGTTGAAAAGTATACCCAAGGAAGAAAGTATAATAAATGACAACAGGGCCGAGACTCAACAGAGATACGTGATTCGAGCAAGGAATTTTGAGTTGAAGATCAATCTATTAAGATGCTTGATGTTAAACCTTATGTGCTACCCATTCTCTTTCCTCAGTAGTTGAAGGGTCCTTATCAAAGATTTCAGAGAGATTACAAATGCTACATCTGGATATTCCAATTGTTGAAAACATTGAAAATATGCCCTCCTATGCTAAATTTTTTAAGGAAATTGTGCATAAGAAGAAGAAATTAGAGGTGTTTGCAAAAGTTCCGCTTACCGACTAGTGTAGTGCAGCACTTCGAAATCATCTTCCTATCAAAATGAAGGATCCATGGAGTTTTACTATGCCTTGTTAATTTGAGAATATTTTAGTTGACAGGTGCTTGTGTGACCTTGGTTCTAGTGTTAATCTGATGCCTTTGTCTTTTTTCAGGAAATTAAAGTTTGCTTAGCTCGCACAAACAACGGTGACTTTACAACTAGAAGATCGTTCAATTCGATATCCTATTAGTATTGTAGAAGACATGTTTGTAAAATTTGATAAATTTTATTTTCCTGCGAATTTTCTTATTTTAGATATGGAGGAAGATATTTATATGCCTATAATTCTAAGTAGAGGATTCTTAACCATGAGAGGGACTCTTATTGATGTACCTGAAGGGAACTTACCTTAAGAGTGGGTAAAGATGCACAAGAGTTTATAGTTTTTGAAATTTTGAAGGGTTCCTCATATGATTAGTCTTGTTGTCATCTTGATTTTATTAAATATTGTTTCTAATAGAGTGTATGTTTATGAGTCATTATTTAATCCATGAGATGGAGTTACTATTTTGAGTGTGGAAAAAGATGTGAAAGGTACAAATACTTTGAGCATGGCACCAAACCTAGTACTCGCACCCCTACAGGATCTTCACAAGTATGCTTATTGTGCAGTGCGAAAGCACGATATAGCAGTGGAGAAAGAAACTAAGTTGCTTCCTCAACCATACCTTGAGGGCTTTCTAAAGTATGATGTGGAAGCAATGAGACGAACCAAAACTTTTTTATCCTCCTTGAACTTATCTGGTCCTGTCTAGCTGAAGACATTAAACTTAACACTTATCAGTAAGCAACCCGCCTTTCTTTTTAATTTCATTTAATATTTTTCTTATTTTTGGATTGGTGGTGGTGTGCTAATTTAGGATTTTATTTGCTTGCTCTTTGTGTTGGTAGGATGGGTTCTTGAATTTAACTATTAGATGGTAACTGGCAACTTCCCTCCCATTTCACTTGATCACTGGAATTCATTTGTTATCAGGAGAGTTTCACTTTCAACTCCTTTCTTGTTATTATTTCTTTATTTTATCCCCAACATTGAGGACAATGTCGTCTTAAGTATGGGGGAGGGGTGAAAAAGTGAATTGAAATTTGTGGTTAAAATTTTCAAAATTTAAATTCTTATTATCTATTACTTGATATACAATGGTTTATATTTCAAGATTTGTTATTGTTAAATTTTATTTGTATGAATGCATTAAGTGTTAAATGATGTTGTTTTAGAGCACTTCTTTGGTGAATATTTGATATTTAGAGACTTTTCCAATTTTTGATTAATTTTTCTAGGTATTGTAAATATTTTTCTAACATTTTTCTTGTGAATTTGGCTTAATTATTAATCTTAATTCTCCATATTATTGGGATATAAAGCAAATTTTTGTGTTATTGCTTAGATTATTACATTGAGTTATACTCCACTGGTTGTCATTACTTAATAACCGGGAGTCTTCATTGATTAAATATCGACTTTTGCGTAAAAAAAAAGACAATAGCTATAAATTTGTAATTCTTTAGCAATGAAAACTGAATAACTGAGCTCTTTCATTTGGGAGATGTTGGACTTCACGTCAAAAGGTTTGAATGGCTGAGAATTAAGTACACTTTCCTTGTTAAAATATAAAAGAAAGGTTAAGTGTGAGGGAATCTGCACAAAGAAAAAGAAAAATAAAGAAAAAAGGAAACAAAAATGTGGATTATCATAATAGCTTATGAATCCAAGTGATTATATGCTTGAGATTTTGCTTAATAGTTGGACCATTTGCGAGGAAATGCTTGATGAATATTTTATATATTTAGTTTAGTTAATCTAAGTCAAAAGGGTGAATGGTGTTAAAAGCTATCAGGAGAAGTGTCCCTTTTGTTTTCACTATTGATACGTGACACGTGTTTAGAATGGTTATTTTAATAATAATAGCCTTGAATATAGCCATTGTTTATGTTTAATGGGTTTTGTTCTTGTGCATTGAGGACAAACATAGATTAAGTGTGGGGGAGCTTAATATGGTGTAATTTGTAATACATTTATATGTATAAGTTGCTAACGAACTATGTTATTTGAGCTTTATTGTTAATAAAAACTACTCAATTTTGTTCTTATTTGTTGTAGGCACCATAATTTTACCATTTTATTTTTTTAATTTATTTTTGTTTCATTTCTATTTCTTGAAAAAAAAATCACTTTAGAAAAATCGGAAAAAGAAAAGAAAATAAAAGAAATAAAAGAAAAGCGAAAAAAGAAAGAAAAAACAAAAGAGGAAAATTGCAGTTTTTGCAAAAAAAAAAAAAGGGAAAATCCACACGTGAGTGCATTGATTTCTCCTCTTCGTCGTACGAAGAAGAGGAGCAACAGTACCATGGATTTGCAGGCAGCATTTCGTCCATTTTCCACTCATTTTCTTCCGTTTTTTTTCCTTCATTCAATGACTCCATAACAGGCCACTTGGCATTGATCCAAAACATCAAGAAAAATCTAAGATTAAAAGCCATATAATGGCTTAAAATGGCCACAAAAAATGCAGCTCCGATCTTTTCCCTTAGTTCTAGGTTTTGAAGGGGGGGGGGGGGGGTTTGTAGCTATAAAAGGTCCTAAACGCAGGCATGATGAAGGATTGAAAGCGGGCGGCGGAAAAAGGAGAAAAGGGAGAAAAACAGAGAGAGGCAAGAGAGAAAAGATAGCAGAAAATTTTTCTGAGAAAACTTGAGCCAGGGTTGGTGGTACAGTCACCTTCCTCACCAGATTCCTGTCTCTCCAGGGCTTTTTCGTGATAAGATCTTGTTTTTTGCGAAAACTAGGTTGATTGGGGAAGAAGTTTCATGTTATAAATTTTTGGAAAAAACCACTACAACGCCCTCAAATCAAGACCTCAACCTGCTACCTTCATTTTCTTTGAAAAGCTGCAAAAAGGAAGTTCTTGCTGTTTTCCCAGTCCTGCAGGCAAAATTCCACGTTTTCTCTCACGCAGATTCAACCCTCAACTGTGTATAGGTAATGATAAACTCTCATGTTTCTTAACTCGATATTTTCCATGAAATTTCATTAAACCTTGGCATCAGTTGATGGAGATTCTTTTCTCTTATTGTCTTGAAAGAAAAAACTGATTTTTAATGATTCAAAGATTCATATCAGAGTTTGGGGTTAAGTTGATGGGCTGCTATTTTTGTTGGATTTGAGTTGCCAAATCGATGGGTTTTTGCTTGAGTGTTTTGTATATGAACATATTTGGGTTGAATAAGGAGAAAGTTGCAGAAGAAGGCGCGGCTAGAAAACTGCAGAAGAAGCATTCTTCAAAGCTTTGCATGCAAAAATCTGAAAAATTACATTTTGACCCTCCAACTTTTGGATAATTCCACTACAGCCCAAAAACTTCTGCAATTGAATCTGTTTTCCACCTGTTTTGTTTTAATCATCATTTGAATGTTTAAATGTGTCTCTTGAGCAACTTATTTTCAGATTTTGGGCATAATTAGGGTTTAATATTGTTTTTAGTTGGCTTATTAATTTGTTGGGTTTTAGTAAAATAGAGGAGAGTTGGATTTGGTTATTTTGTTTGGGTTTTAGCAAATGGGGTTTGGTTTCTTCTCTGGGTTTTTACTTGGGCTTGGAGGTCAAAACCCGCCCTTTTGGACAGACTTTGTTTAACAAAAGTGCAGGCCAGCCCACCCTTGTCCATCAGACTTTTTATTTGGGCCAAATGACTTCCGGCCCGAAGAAATGTTGAAGATGACCCAATGGCCTGTTATATTAAGAAGTCTGGTGACGGAAATTGCATTCCAGTCCCTGAACTCCTGAGTTTTTTATTGTAGCTCTAAAAACTTTGGATTATTTTCAATTAGGTCCCTAATTTAATTTCATTTTGTCCCTAAACTTTATTTTTCTTCGATTTTAACCCCTAAATTTTGTAATAATTATAATTTGACCCTAAAAACTTTCTTAATTTTTGTAATTAGGTCCGTAGTAGTTTTGATTTTTTAAATAAAAGTTACTTTGCTTCTTTAATTGTTAATTATACTTCATTTAAGTGCTTTAATGGGTAGATTTCATGATTATTTCTATTTCTTTATAATTAACTTAGTGTCTTGACCATTTTGTTGATTTTGAAGTATAAATAGGGCAAACTTCACCCCATTTAACCACTACTTCAAGGGCGGTAACTTCTTTTATTATTTTAAATTCTCTTATGTGCTCCAATGTGTTTTATGTGTAATAGCATGTTTTTGAATGCTTTTTCTTGTATTTACTCATTTTTATTTATTTTAAGTTTCATTTATTTATTTAATTTTGATGATAATTTGAGAGGTATTTTAATGTCAAATTGTAATAGATAGGCGTTCAAGACATGTATTTAGCTAGCCTATGTAATAGATAGGTTTTTATTATTTTTAAGTCCCCCCTTAGGTAGTTAGGGCCCCAAATGTAATAGTTAGGCCGTTGTGTGCGATTCTTTGCTTGTGTGCTTACGTGTTTATTCGCTTTCACTAGGGTTTGCATTTAGAAAATTATGCCTATGTGTTATGTGTTATATGTGTGTTATATGTTTACTTGCTTTAATTATGCTTTTATATGATTTATTTAGTTATAATAAATGCACGACGTTACCGCACTAGTCCAACGCTAGTTGTGGTCTTTCCCCCCAAGTTCTTACTAGTCCAACACTAGTGAAGACTTGTAGAAATGGGCTAGTCTAATGCTAGACCCTTTAGGTCACTTTCGCGCTAGATTCACACTTTTGCATTTCATACATATTTTTCATTCTTAGGGTCTTTTTCTCATCTTGCATGATATTTCTTCTTTATATTATCTCTCTTACCCTTATGTGTACAAAACATGACATTTAGACTTGCATTCCATTTAGGAAATTAGACATAGGTTAGTTCATTTGTTTAACTAGGATTAGGAGAATCACCCTTCAAATATGGAAAATGGACGAATATGACTTTTTAGCCTTAGCATGCTCGTATCTCCACTATAAAAAGGAAAATTGAATCACGAATCTTAGTTCCCCGTACCCGTCACATTGCATTCCTCTCTTTTAGATCACATATATTTATATATTATAATTTTTCTTTTCTTTGAGTCGCATTTTTGCATATTCGTGACCTCTTCTAAGAATCATTTTGGGTATCACAATTAATGTGATTTGCGCTAATTAAACTTTGAAAAGATATTTCGACCCTCTCGATATTCATTAGGTCTAGAATTGCATCCATGTAGAAACATCCAAATGTGATAAGTTTTATATGTTAGATTAAGAAAATTTTCGACTAAATCACGCAACTAGCCTTTGTTAGGTTGAAAGGATGCCTTAGATCAAATCTTTTCCTTCCCTTTCTTCAATTGTGACTCCCGAACTCTTTTCTCTTGTTTTTCAAAGACTTGGAGTCGTCTAAAAAGAGTTTTGTTTATTTTTTTATTAAAAAACATATTTTGGGTGACTTTGTACACCTTAACTCAATACCAAGTGGCGACTCCTTTTTTTTCTAAAAGCCCTTTTTAGACTATTATTTTGGGCCAAAACCGTCGCACTTTTTAAGTCCCATTTTAGGCCCTCTTTTTCTTTTATTTTTCAAAGACTCATTTTTCTATTCTCTCAAAATTGATCAAAAATTCATTTTTTATAACTCATAATTTTTATTTCAAAAAATAAGGCGCGAAAATTGTTCTAATTGGTGATGAGTTCAATTGGAGAGAAACTGAACTAAAAATATTGCGCAAAAGAGCAATGGAAGAAGAAGAAGTGAAGAGGAAAGGGTTTGGTAGGAATAATATATTTTAGTATTTTGGTGATAACTTGAGCTACCAAAACCGGATTGAGATGATTCTTGATTCATTTTAAAGTTAAGAGAATTGTCTACAATTCTTATGAGACATTAGAGTTTAACTTCTCACATTTTCATAGTCAAAAATCCAAATTGCTGAAGTATATTTGCACTGCGATGTTCTTCCGACCAGTTCTCAATATTTTAGGCATATCTCAATGTCCAAACCTTCAAATCACTTGATTCTTATGGCATTAAGGGCTACAACTTTCATATTTAGTGCGAAAGTTGATTTGACCTTGTTGATGGAGTTTTTGGGTTTCGAAATAGAACTGTGCGCGAATTCTCAACAATTTGCGAGCAAATCCATGACTGGCGCCAATCATCAATTTGGACATCATGCTGGACTTCTTCATATTCTTTTGTGTTTTGAATTTGGCCCAATGACAGGTGATGGAGTATTGAATCAATACTTGAGCTTGGCCCAACACTATTATTTAAGGTGATTCAAGTCATTTCCCAGATACAATAGTTTAGCCATATTTGCTGTCACTTTCATTAATTTGCACAATTAAGAGAGTATAGCTCCATTAACACCTTATTTTCTTTGCCTAACTATGAGATAGAAAATAATAGAAATGTAAACACCAAGTTTTTATTAATTTTTAATATTTTCTTAAAATATTTATCTATTTATGGATAATTTATTTTCATGTATTTCAATGTACATTTTTCTTATTTTTGCATGTTTACCTGAAAAGAAAAAAAAAAGGAAAAGAGAACAAGAAAGAAAAAAAAAAAAGAGGAAAAGAGAATCAAGAAAAAAAATCACTTTTTAATCATTTTTCACCTAATATATTATTAACCTAACCTTACACTCCACCTCCCATCCCTCTTTTTCTCTATTTTGTGCAAAATTCATCATCACATAACAACTCCATACACCTACTCCACCAATTTCCCTCTCTCTCTTGGTTCCTTATTTTTTTCTCTTTCTCTCGAGACAAACAAGACACACTCACATCATCACTCACTCACACACTCCAACTCCACCAATTTCCCCTCTTCCTTTTGGCCATCTCTCTCTCCCTCTTTCTCAAAATTTTCTCACTTGCACACCCCAACTCACACACAATATCCTCTTCTCTCTCTCACGAACACACACTTACACTAACACAACTCTCTCTCGGCCCCCTCTCTCACTTTCATTCTCAACGCACGCACACATATCACTTCTTCTTTTTTTCCTTCCTTCTCTTAGCTCTCACCTGTACCAGTTCTTAGAGAAAAGAAAGGTTAGGAAAAGAAACAAAAGAAGCAAGCAAATGGACAGTTGAGGCTTGGGAGTTTCATTAAAAAATTTTAACCAAGGGACTACCACTTTTATTGAGGTATTTTCTTGCTTTTAATGATATTAAATCAATGCATTGCTATTTAGTTTTCTCTTGCTTTTGTTGGTTATTTTTTATTATTGAAATTTTGGGATAGGTCATAAACAAGATTGGGGAAAGGAAGATGGTTTTTGTGTATGCCTTCCACGTGTTTGAAAAAAATGTCCAAGTGAAAAATGAATTAAAGAAGTGAATTTAGTATATATTTTCGTTAAAATTGATGATTTTAGCTAATTCAGGGCCTGAAAATGTTTTTGTTAGTCAAAGTTTTGAGAATTTTGAAGCCAAAAGTGAATGAAATGGTGCTTCCAAGTAGGGCACTCTTTGACCCTTATTAGTTCATATATACTTGCTTTTCTTGTTACATTAGGATAGTATTTGAATTGTATATTTCACGAGTGTTTTGGTGTAAATTTTATGAATTTTAGTGATGATTGGAGTGATTTTGAAAAATAGAAACTGGATTTTTTTTTTTGTGAATTTCACCATGATTCATTAGTGTTTTGTTAAAAATAAGCCCAAAAACGGATTCTACGCAAAAAATTGAGTAGGAATGTGTATTTTGATGAATTTTGGCAATCGACAGAGTTGCTGGGGGCCGGCGACGGATGCCGGTGATCGGAGGTTGAAGCTGGTTGAAGATAAGGAAGAAGAGGAGGAAGAAGAAGAAGGAGACAAAAAGGAAAGAAAGAAAAGGAAAAAAAAAGAAGAAAAAAGATGGGCTTGTTTCTTAATTTTGTGTGGGCTAGAATTTATTTTTTGTTTAGGCTTTCACCTGGATTTAGGATGGTTAAATCGAACACATTTGTTAGTTGGGTTACTCGGGCTTTTAGTTGGGTTCCTTTAGATTTTTAACAAGACAATTTGCATTTTTTTCTTGGGCCAAAGTAGTGTCGTCCATATATTAAAGTGGCTCAAAATTGTTTCGTATACATTTTTTTCATATCAGAAATCAAATTTTGCAATTTGGTCCCAAGTCTTTTGAGTAATTTTACTGTGGTCTAAAATCTTAGATTTTTTCATTTAGTCCCTTAATTTAATTGTAATTTTACTATGGTCTAAAATCTTAGATTTTTTCATTTAGTCCCTTAATTTAATTGTAATTTTACTATGGTCTAAAATCTTAGATTTTTTCATTTAGTCCCTTAACTTAATTGTAATTTGACCTCTGAACTTTATCTTTATTTAATTTTTTGACCTCTAATCTTTTAAACAATTATATTTTGACCCCCATTTTTTTTTGCAATTTAATCCCTAATAATTTTTTGATTTCTCAATTATAATTGTTCCCTTCGTTCAATTGTTAATATGTTTCTCTTGCATGCATTTAAATTAAATTTTTGAAATTTTTGAGTTTATTTACAATTTTAGCGTAATAATGTGCATTTAGTATACTTTTATGTTCTCTTTTAACGTATTTCCAATTAAATTGGTGCTTTGATTCTTTTGTGATTTTTGAGCATGAGAAGGAGAACATTCCCTCGTTTAGTCACTATTTCAAAAGAGAAGTACCTTATTATCCTTTGAATTCTGATCATGTGATCTTATGTGCTTCTGTGTATTTATATATTTTTATGTGTTTTCTTTTATTCATTTCCTTATTCTAAATTCATATTCATTTTTTATGTTTGTTTAATTTATGTTTTGTAATTATTTCAGGGTATTTGGATACTCAAGATGTAATAGATAGGTAATATTTTTTCTTTCTTTTTATAAAAATTGTAATTATATAGACAAATGTAATCGATGGGGTAGATAGGTTTATTTTATTATATTTTCCCATTTTAGATTGTATTTAGGTCCTTAAATATAATAGATAGGCTAGACAGATTTATTTTCTCATACTTCCCCTTTAGATCGTAGTTAGATCCCCTGCTGTAATAGATAGGTTCTATGTGTTTATGTGTCTTATGTGTTTTATCCATTTTATTTAGAATTTTGCATCTAGATATTATACCTATGTGTTATGTGATTTATGTGATCCTATGTGTTGATTTGTTTTAATCTATGTTTTATATGCTTTATATTAAATGATGAATATATGGCATAACCACATTAGTCTAACGCTAGTTGTGGTTTCTCCCTCCATTTCCTTACTAGTTCAACGGTAGTGAAGATTTATAAAAATGGGTTAGTTCGACGATAAACCCTTGGGTCATCCATGCACTAGATTCATGTATAGCGTGTCATTCATTCCATGTCATACATTGTTTTTTATTTTTAGGATTCTTTTTCATTTACATGATATTTTCCCTTATATTTTTCTTTTACCTCTATATATGTGAACCATATCATTTAGAATTGTATCTCATTTAGGAAATTAGAAAATAAGTTAGTTCATTTGCCTATTCAGGTTAAATAAGTTACCCTTTGAATATGGGAAATGAGCGAGTATTACTTTTTAACTTAAATACCCCATTAACCCCTTTATAAGAAAGAAAATTGTGTCACGAGTTTTTGTTACTTTATAACTTAAATACTCCATTAACCCCTCTATAAGAAAGAAAATTGTGTCACGAGTTTTTGTTTCATGTACTTATTATGTTGCATCCCCTTTGGCCACTTATACCTATATATAAAGTTTAATTTTCTTTGAGTGTCATTTTTGCATACTTATGACCCCTTCAAGGAATTATTCTGATCTTCACAATTAATGCGACTGGTACCAATTAAATTTTAAATAGACGTTTTGTCTCCTTTTGATATATCTTCTAAGTTTAGATTTGCATCCATATTCAAACATGCAAATGTGATCAATTTAATGGTTAGATTAAGAAAATTTTGACTAAACCTTGCAACTAACTTAAACTAGATTGAAAGGGTGCCTTAGATTTGAATTGATCGGACATTTGCCTTCTCTTTCTTCAACTATGATACCCCGACTCATTTTCTCTCGCTTTCAAAGATCTGGAATTGTCGAAAAAGGTTTTATTTTATTTTTATTTTTATTTTTGTTAAAAGTATTTTTTGGGTGATTGATACACCTAAACTCGATACCAAGTGACGACTCCCTTTTCCTAAAACATTTTTAGACTAAATTTGGGCCCAAACTATCGTATTTTTTTAAAGTCCTATTTTCAGCCTTTTTTCATTTTTTCAAATGAAAAACACATTTTTTGTAAATATTTTTTATTGCCAAAAATGGCACGCGACAAGAAGTATTGGTAGTTTTTTCTCTTATGAATTGAAGTTCACAAGACATAAGTTGTTATAGTAGCATATTTCTATCTCAACTCCACATATTGATAGGTGAAGAAAAGTTAGTAAAACATAGCTTACACTACTAATAATATACTAAGTAAATGTTGAAAATCATTGACTATTCAAAACATATTTAAGTTTGAATTGTAGGTTATAAAAACTTATTGTAATTGAAAACCTTTAATTTTTTCAAATAAAGGTGAATTCATGAACATTAGTCAAATACCAATAATTCTTAGAAAACCATTACCATATTCTCTCCTTGTAACTTATGCATTTAACATAAAAATTAAATATTTTATTAAAGTACTATAACTGTAGGGAAGAGGAAGGGGGAGGGGGAGGAAGAGGGTAGGGCGAAGGAAGAGGGGGGAGAAGGAGTGGCGGGGGGAGGAGGGGGAGAAGGAGGGAAGAGGAAAAGAAGGAGAGAGGGAGGGAAAGAAAGGGGAAAAAGGAAGAAAGAAAAAAAATGGAGGTAGGGTGGAAGGAGGGTGAGGTGGTGATGGTGACGCAAGTAGCAGTAGGCAGTGGTGGGTTAAAATTGGGGTGACAACGGTGGAAGCAAAAATGATAGAAAACGAAAATGAGTGTGTATTTTGGATATATTACAGTATTTTTTTAAAATAAATTTTAGAGTGTTTTAACAAGTTACTATAACTAAAGTTGAAGAAAAATAATTTTGACTAACAAAAATATGCAAAAAAAACACCCTTACCAA